>NW_020715669.1:0-2646 GCF_002925995.2 Terrapene triunguis
CGCCACCATCCCCCAGGTAAGAATCGACATCTCCCTCGTCAAAGTCATCATCCACATAAGAGCGAGTATCCCTCACATTAGAATCATCATCTCCCCCATCAAAGTCATCAGCCACGGCAAAGTCACTGTCCCTCATGTTAGCATCATCATCTGTCTCGTCAAAGTCATCAGCGCCGGCAAAGTCACCATCCTGCAGATCAGAATCATCATCATCTCTCCCACCATCCACAGGTCTGTCATCAGATTCAGATTCTCCACTGGATCTAGGTTTTACAACAGACACAGGGTTTTCACTGGATACAGGTTCTGCACCAGACACGGGTTTTCCATTAGACTCAGGTTCAACTCCAGACACCGGTTTTGTTACCCCCAACACAAGTTTTTCCTTCAGCTCATCTTCTTCTGATATGTGCTTCCCTGGGTCATTGCCAGGGAGAGGAGAAGCTGTGCCAGAGATCCCTGAAAATGGGAGAGAAAACAGGAGAGTCAGAGACCCAAATATGCCTCAGTCACATATGACTGCTCCCAATCCACCCTTCGCACTTTCTTCACGCTGCAGCTCCCTGTCTCTAGGATATGGGCATTGCCCCTTACCTTGGATAGTCTGTAGGTACCTGTACATATGGTATCACATTCTATTCTGTTCTGCTCTATTTCGGTTCTTATACTGCACCCATCCCTGTGGTATCTGAGCACCTTCCAGAGGTGCAGTAAGTAACACGACTAGTGTCTCTCAATATGGTTCTCGCTCGGTTTCACCTTTCCTCTCCCACGAGGACATTGTGTATGGGGGAGGGTTATTTTAATTTTTTGTTATTATCTATTTTCTATCTGCTGTGCTCTGTGTTTTTATTACTGAAGGCAGATCAAATAGGCGAGCTTTGTATTTGAAATAGAAAATGGTGAGCTTCAAGGTGGTTCTTAAATCCTGCAGGTGTTCATTCGAGTCATGGACTGGCCCCTGAGAAAAGCTCTGTCTCCTGTACACATCAGCTTTACCCTTGTAGTGGACAGCTCCATTGTTCCTGGGGAGCAGAGGTGTCAACCCCAGGCCCCATCCCAGCGCTTTTGGCAATTGTTTAGGTGTCTTAGGCTCACACTATTTTGTACTGTAAAAACCCAAGACCTTGGATTTCACTCAATAGTCTATGGAAAGCTACTGTCATGAGTAGAGAACGTTTGACGTGCTCGGGGAACCCTGTGATGCTAAGCAGACTGTGACTCAAGAACCTCTCAATGCCAAATGGCCAAAGGATGCGGGGAGGGAAGGGTGGCAGAAATCTCCTAATTCTGGTAGGTACATTTTGGTTCACCAAAGAATGCCATGTGAGGTCTCAGATGAAAGCCAGTATCACGTTAGTCATCAATATCATTGTGAAAGGTATGTACAGATACTAGGGAGTTCCGTATCTACAGTACACTGAAGCCTGTGTATGAAGGTTGCCCACCAGCAGAGGTGAAAAACAGGTTCTCTGTCAGACAAGGCGTGTTTATTCATCTCTCTGTTCACATTAAGGAGTATTGTCTCATTCACAATGAACCTCCGCCCACCAGTCTGTACTGAATGCAAAAGAAGGGATTGTAAGCTAGAACTATCAGGAAGAGAAACACAGTGGTCAAGAGACCTTTATCTTGGGGTGCACTTTGAAGGTTTGCTCGACTTTTAGGGGGCAGAGAAGATACCCAGGCACACTTCCCTGAGGAAGAAAAGGACAGCACTTTTGCTTCATGAAAAAGGGCTCTCAGTCAGGCTTGGCTGAAAATGCTGAAGAGAACTTCGGGTGTGATAAACTCCTTGAGACGGGTCCTGAGTTGACTCTTACAAGCTGGGCTGGGCTGGTCCTTTGGAAATAGCAGACCTGGTGATTGTGTGACTGTCCAGTGGGACAGTCCATGAACTCAGGGGTGGTTGTGTGCCTATCACTGCCTGTGCAGAGAGAGCAAGACCTGGGGGGGCCTGGAAGGCAGGACTTGTGCTGCCAGAGGCTGGTGGACTCAGGGAGCTGATCCACAGCAGGCAGAGACAACACTGCTTCACACTAAGGGCAGGGAATGGTGAGGTGTCTCCCAATCCTGGGGACCCCTGGGAGCGTCACCGAGACGTGCTGCTGCATCCTCTCATACTGTGCGTACAAAACGATGGGGTCGGAATTAGCTGTTACTTCTCAAGAAAGAGATGGTGGCGTCATCGTGGATAGTTCTCAGAAAACACCTGCTCAGCGTGAAGCAGCAGTCAAAAAAGCTAACAGAATCGTAGAACCATGAGGAAAGGGATAGATAATAAGAGAGAAAATATCACCTTGCCTCTATATAAAGTCATGGTCGGCCCACACCTAGAATGCAGTGTGCAGCTCTGGTTGTCCCATCTCCCAAAAGATATATGAGAATTGGAAAAAGTGCAGAGAAACTACAACAATGATTAGATTAAGTATGGAACAGCTTGCATGTGAGGACACAGGACTGTTCAGCTTAGAAAAGAGACGACTAAGGGGGGCTGTGATAGAGAGCTATAAAATCATGACTGGTGTGGAGAAAGTGGAGAGTTCTTTACCCTTTTACAGAACACAAACCAGGGGTCACCCCGGGAGATGGGTTTCTTCATTGTTGGCTGGACCCTTGGGAGTCTGAAGGCGGGAGGGAAGGTTT
>NW_020715670.1:0-3142 GCF_002925995.2 Terrapene triunguis
CCCAGCACTGGGCTGGTGACGTGGAGAATCAGCCCCTACAGCCCTACTACACACAATTTCTTCCCCTACATTCTAATAGTTACAGTTACACATTTACTAAGTGCTGTACCGGCCTGAACTGGTGAGTCCTCACAGTCCCCATGAGGCAGGTCCCCCCATTCCACACCTGGGGAAACCTACACACAGATATACAATGTCTTACTATGACAAAGTGGGACTGTTCTTAATGTTTCCTCTGAATACTGTGTGGGTGCCTCAGTTTCCTCTATGCATTTCTTAAGTCTCTAGGAGGTGGGATAAAGGCCAGTGTGCATAAATCACTGACACTCTATCGCCTAGCAACAAATGGACAGGACCCTTCCCCCCTGCAAGGAAATAGCTAAAGGTGAACAAAGAGATCAGGTGACCTCCTGGCCCGGGAAAGAGACAAAGGCCAGAAAGGAGGGGCTGGAGGGGGTTTCAGTTGGATGCTCGCTGGGAACAGGGAAGGGAGTGCAGACGTGGGTGTCTGGCTCTCTGAACTCCATAATGAACCCGGCCGAGGGGTCCCGTTCGCCACTGTACCTACAAGCTCTGTTTTAGACTGTGTTCCTGTCATCTAATAAACCTCTGTTTTACTGGCTGGCTGAGAGTCACGTCTGACTGCAAAGTGGGGGTGTGTGCAGGACCTCTGGCTTCCCCAGGACCCCGCCTGGGCGGACTCGCTGTGGGAAGCGCACGGAGGGGCATATGCTGAATGCTCCAAGGTCAGACCCAGGGAGGTGAAGCCATGTGAGCTTCTTGCCCTGAAGACGGTCTGCTCCGAGGGAGAGGAGGCTCCCCAAAGTCCTGACTGGCTTTGTGGGGAGCAGTTCCAGAGCATCGTCCGGGGACTCCGTGACACTTATCCAAGCCAAACGGTTACACATGGCAGAGCACAGAGGGAATATACCCAGACCCAATCCTGGGTTCATCCACTAGGCCATCCTGGCTCTCTTTTTGCATGTTTAGTAAAGACATGACTTATTCACACACTGTTAACCCTGGATTCAGGTGCCAAGTGTAAAGTGCCTGTTTGCTCACTCCACAATTCTTTCTCAGGAGCCTTCCAGGAATGGAGCTCAGTTTTGATGTGCACAGCTGGGTAACTGAGTCATACGTATGGTTTCCAACACGTTACCTCAAGTCTACACTGTCCCCAGGAGAATGGAGTGGCAGAGGCCCGTCCAAGCTGCCCAAATGGGTTCAAAAGCCAAACAATCCACTTCTAAAGTTCATGAGCTCCAGAGCAACACCTGTTCCCACACTGAGGGGCAGCACAGGAGGGAACTTCCCAGAAACCTCCAGCAGTTAGATACTCAGAGCTGTGCAGGGGTGAGAGAAGATGCTTTATGACAACAGACCATCTCCTGGGCCTACATCCTGGAGAGCAGCTTAGAAGCGAAATGAGTGTTAAGAGCTAGTGGAGTGAGTTGGTAGCAGGCCAATGCTCAGTGGAATTCCCTAGATCTTCCGGACTTATCAAGGCATTTCAGGGGGACTCTGTGGCACCTGGTGCTGGTTCCAACTTCCACAGATGGTGCTGAGGCTTGTTAGTATAGATTAAACTAGCAGAATTTGTCCAACACAGAACCCAGCAATTTCTCCAGAAAATCTTCTGACTGCTGCTGCTGCTGCTCCATAAATTCTGACTTATTCAGGCTGCATTGGTTAAAAAACAGTTCACTAGACAGTGTGAGAAACCATGTTAAAACATAGCTCTATACATCTGGGCTTCTACGTGATAGTTTCCATTGACGAGGATACTGCAGCGTTAGAGGGGCCTGCTACACCGCTATCTAATGGCGATGTATGACATAGCCAGTGTCAGGTGACTATTGAAGATCCTTTGGCATGAGTGCTAATAAAGTGATGCCTTTACTGAGAACATAGAGAGTCACAGCCATTAGAGATGGAAAACGCCCGTTAGCTCATTCAGCCCGTTCACGCCATGGGGCACCAGCAGAGGATGTTTCAGATTTTAAAATGTTTATTAACGCTAATGTTAAAATTCTCTAATACACAGGTTAAGGAAAGAGTGTCTGTACATCTGGGTATAAGGCTTAAATTATCCAAAAGTACGAAGTTTGGTTTAAAAGCCATAAAATACATGTAGTACATAATCTGCAATATCCCAGATTAGGGCTAATAAATTTAACAGTACAGTTTAGATATTAGCAGCCAAATATTCAGGTACATAAAAGGTTATACTAAAAGTAGTTTGTGGAAAGCAAATATAGCAATGATCTATGCTGTCCCTCAGTAACTGAGAATGTAGGATACGTTGTCCCTCAGTAAACACAATCCATTAGAGAAGCGAGTCACAGCCGTTAGAGATGGAAAACGCCAGTTAGTTCATTCAGCCCATTCACTCCATGGGGGCCCAGCAGAGGATGTATCAGATCCCAAACCACGGCTCTGATTACTCTTAGCCAGAAGGTCTGGCTGACCTCGGGGCAGGGGGAGCCACATCAGAAGGAGAATTTGTGAGTAAATGAGTTTTCCTTCAGCTCGGAATTCCAGCTCCCAGATGAAGATACTGGCCCCAGGCCCAGCCTGAAGGTGTCCAGAGGGAATGGCTCTGGGTGCACCATGCGATGGGACAGGTACCCGAGAAGAACTGGCCTGAACCTGGACACTGCTAGGAGTGGAGAACATCAATGCCAGGGGCTGGCTAACCCATCAGGAAAGATTTAATAAGAAAGAAAACATATCTCAAGAAAAAATGAGCTGAAAGCTGAATCAAAGTGCTCAGACACTAGGGTGATGAGCTTAGAGTAAGAGCCTAGAAAGAGAACCCCAACGTCCCCTTGCACCCTACTCAGGCCAGGGAGCAAAGATCCCTGAACGTTGATTTCCTTCACCCAGAGAGAGTGATCCCTGAGCAGTAACCTTGTCATTCAATGAGGCAGCGTGTTCCCAGGCAATCACTAGTAAAAGAGAAGAGAGAGCTGGAAAAAGTCAAACAGGAAAGAGAGGCTCTTGTCGCCAGGAATGTATTTGGAGGCTGATCTGATATCAGAAGGTTTCCATGTCCGGGTCAATGAGGTCTGAGGAAACTCCCCTCAATAGTCTGAATCATCAGACCCATCATCAGCCTCACCAAAGTCACCAGCCCCATCAG
>NW_020715671.1:0-2646 GCF_002925995.2 Terrapene triunguis
CGCCACCATCCCCCAGGTAAGAATCGACATCTCCCTCGTCAAAGTCATCATCCACATAAGAGCGAGTATCCCTCACATTAGAATCATCATCTCCCCCATCAAAGTCATCAGCCACGGCAAAGTCACTGTCCCTCATGTTAGCATCATCATCTGTCTCGTCAAAGTCATCAGCGCCGGCAAAGTCACCATCCTGCAGATCAGAATCATCATCATCTCTCCCACCATCCACAGGTCTGTCATCAGATTCAGATTCTCCACTGGATCTAGGTTTTACAACAGACACAGGGTTTTCACTGGATACAGGTTCTGCACCAGACACGGGTTTTCCATTAGACTCAGGTTCAACTCCAGACACCGGTTTTGTTACCCCCAACACAAGTTTTTCCTTCAGCTCATCTTCTTCTGATATGTGCTTCCCTGGGTCATTGCCAGGGAGAGGAGAAGCTGTGCCAGAGATCCCTGAAAATGGGAGAGAAAACAGGAGAGTCAGAGACCCAAATATGCCTCAGTCACATATGACTGCTCCCAATCCACCCTTCGCACTTTCTTCACGCTGCAGCTCCCTGTCTCTAGGATATGGGCATTGCCCCTTACCTTGGATAGTCTGTAGGTACCTGTACATATGGTATCACATTCTATTCTGTTCTGCTCTATTTCGGTTCTTATACTGCACCCATCCCTGTGGTATCTGAGCACCTTCCAGAGGTGCAGTAAGTAACACGACTAGTGTCTCTCAATATGGTTCTCGCTCGGTTTCACCTTTCCTCTCCCACGAGGACATTGTGTATGGGGGAGGGTTATTTTAATTTTTTGTTATTATCTATTTTCTATCTGCTGTGCTCTGTGTTTTTATTACTGAAGGCAGATCAAATAGGCGAGCTTTGTATTTGAAATAGAAAATGGTGAGCTTCAAGGTGGTTCTTAAATCCTGCAGGTGTTCATTCGAGTCATGGACTGGCCCCTGAGAAAAGCTCTGTCTCCTGTACACATCAGCTTTACCCTTGTAGTGGACAGCTCCATTGTTCCTGGGGAGCAGAGGTGTCAACCCCAGGCCCCATCCCAGCGCTTTTGGCAATTGTTTAGGTGTCTTAGGCTCACACTATTTTGTACTGTAAAAACCCAAGACCTTGGATTTCACTCAATAGTCTATGGAAAGCTACTGTCATGAGTAGAGAACGTTTGACGTGCTCGGGGAACCCTGTGATGCTAAGCAGACTGTGACTCAAGAACCTCTCAATGCCAAATGGCCAAAGGATGCGGGGAGGGAAGGGTGGCAGAAATCTCCTAATTCTGGTAGGTACATTTTGGTTCACCAAAGAATGCCATGTGAGGTCTCAGATGAAAGCCAGTATCACGTTAGTCATCAATATCATTGTGAAAGGTATGTACAGATACTAGGGAGTTCCGTATCTACAGTACACTGAAGCCTGTGTATGAAGGTTGCCCACCAGCAGAGGTGAAAAACAGGTTCTCTGTCAGACAAGGCGTGTTTATTCATCTCTCTGTTCACATTAAGGAGTATTGTCTCATTCACAATGAACCTCCGCCCACCAGTCTGTACTGAATGCAAAAGAAGGGATTGTAAGCTAGAACTATCAGGAAGAGAAACACAGTGGTCAAGAGACCTTTATCTTGGGGTGCACTTTGAAGGTTTGCTCGACTTTTAGGGGGCAGAGAAGATACCCAGGCACACTTCCCTGAGGAAGAAAAGGACAGCACTTTTGCTTCATGAAAAAGGGCTCTCAGTCAGGCTTGGCTGAAAATGCTGAAGAGAACTTCGGGTGTGATAAACTCCTTGAGACGGGTCCTGAGTTGACTCTTACAAGCTGGGCTGGGCTGGTCCTTTGGAAATAGCAGACCTGGTGATTGTGTGACTGTCCAGTGGGACAGTCCATGAACTCAGGGGTGGTTGTGTGCCTATCACTGCCTGTGCAGAGAGAGCAAGACCTGGGGGGGCCTGGAAGGCAGGACTTGTGCTGCCAGAGGCTGGTGGACTCAGGGAGCTGATCCACAGCAGGCAGAGACAACACTGCTTCACACTAAGGGCAGGGAATGGTGAGGTGTCTCCCAATCCTGGGGACCCCTGGGAGCGTCACCGAGACGTGCTGCTGCATCCTCTCATACTGTGCGTACAAAACGATGGGGTCGGAATTAGCTGTTACTTCTCAAGAAAGAGATGGTGGCGTCATCGTGGATAGTTCTCAGAAAACACCTGCTCAGCGTGAAGCAGCAGTCAAAAAAGCTAACAGAATCGTAGAACCATGAGGAAAGGGATAGATAATAAGAGAGAAAATATCACCTTGCCTCTATATAAAGTCATGGTCGGCCCACACCTAGAATGCAGTGTGCAGCTCTGGTTGTCCCATCTCCCAAAAGATATATGAGAATTGGAAAAAGTGCAGAGAAACTACAACAATGATTAGATTAAGTATGGAACAGCTTGCATGTGAGGACACAGGACTGTTCAGCTTAGAAAAGAGACGACTAAGGGGGGCTGTGATAGAGAGCTATAAAATCATGACTGGTGTGGAGAAAGTGGAGAGTTCTTTACCCTTTTACAGAACACAAACCAGGGGTCACCCCGGGAGATGGGTTTCTTCATTGTTGGCTGGACCCTTGGGAGTCTGAAGGCGGGAGGGAAGGTTT
>NW_020715672.1:0-4787 GCF_002925995.2 Terrapene triunguis
CACACCCAGGTGGAGCTGGTTCAAGTGTGGGAGGAAGCAGCTCACAGGTGATCTATAAAGACCGCCCATATTTTAACCTAATTCCACGTTCTAAGGAGCCAGCTCCGGGTATCTGTCCCTGCCCACACAGAATAAGGATATGAACAGGACCTTGTCATGTTTAGAAATTGCCTTGGAAGACAAAGCAAAGAAACCTAAGGAGGAAAGCGGAGGGACTGAGATCCACCAATGCTCAGGGCCATTGGTGACCGCAGAGGACAGGTCACATAGGATATACCCCCTGAGCCCAGCAGAGAGTCCTTGCTCCAGGCTTCAGAGGATGGCAGTAGCTTCCCAAGTTCTTTACCAAGGCCACCTGTGGGGGACTTCTTCTGGAGCCCCAAGAATCATGCTGATTTGCACTGGGCTGTGCATAGATTAGGAGACTGATCCCACTTGCTTACTAACAAGCCATGGGCACGCGTACGACTGCCCATTTCCCTGGAGGCCCAGTCAGTTAGATTCTATCAGCACCTCACTGGGCTGAGGATTGGAAACAGCAAAAGCCCTCTGTGCATTTTTAATGCAAATATCATTTCTTTTTCATCCCCAATGACAGGAGTCTCCATGAGTCCCCGTTCCTCACCCAAGTCCCTCAGAGGTGCTGAAATGCTATAAAAGCTTCTCCTCTCCACCCCTTGGAGCAGGGGTGGGCAAACTATGGCCTGAGGGCCGGATCCGGCACCTTGCCAGCAAGCGGCCGGCACCATGTCCCTGCGGCCCCTGGGGGAGGGGAGGGGCAGAGGGCTCCGTGCACTGCCCTCACCTGCAGGCACCGCCCCCCGCAGCTCCCATGGGCCGGGAATGGGGAACCGTGGCCAATGGGAGCTTAGGCGGTGGTACCCGCAGGCAAGGGCAGCACGTGGGGGAGCCGCCTGCCCATCCCACCCCCAGGAGCCACTGCCGGACACGCTGGCCACTTCCGGGAGCAGCGCAGGGCCAGGGCAGGCAGGGAGCCTGCCTTAGCCCCGCTTCGCGCCGCTGCCACCCCGGAGCCGCTCGAGGTAAGCGGTGCCGGACCGGAGCCCACACCCCGAACTCCTCTTGCACCCCTCACCCCAGAACTGGATGCAGGAGTCCAGGAGGGGCCTGTCCCTGGCCTTGGCCAGGACTTTATAACATGTCTTGTCTACTTTACAATACTCCTTCTGGTGCAGAATACAATCTTCTTGGTCTTTCGGGCTGCAGCTGAACAAACAGCAACCATTTCATGGCAATGCTAACATAACCCCACGAGTCCCTTTCATTGTCCACAAAGTCATCCTTTGGTCCAAGTGGATGACTTCCTATTTATTCCTGCTATGCCCACCAACCCTTGCCTAGCCTTTCCTGTAACAGGTTTAAATCTTCTGGATAGTGTCTGTGACCAGTCTGCTCTACGAGCTGGTGCCATTTACAGGGCCTTTTCCTGTCAATGACATCCATTTGACTATGCTTCTGCTATACCCAGCTTACATGCCTGTCTTCTGCTCCCAGACTGACATGTGCAGGTTATGTGGCACATTTTCTAACGCCTAAATCTAAGAGCCACATCTTGAAGCCCTGAAGCAAAGCTCCAACTGAAGTCAATGGATAAAGAAAGTGCCAAGACAACATGGAAGGACATTCAATAACAAGCATTATCCACATTCACCTCATCAGGAGCCTCTTTGCCCTGTTCAACAGGAGATTAGATCACTCTGGCATGTACCAAATTGGTTTCTGCTAATAATTCCTGTCTCTGAAACCTCTTCCCTCCACCCACCCTTGCTTATGGTCTCTAGAGTTTTCCTGACAAGTGAATTTAGATCCACAGACCTGTAGTTTCCTGGTTTATATTCTTTCCCTTTTTTAAATTGTGAGGCAATATGAGCCCTACCCACATGTTTGGGTCTTGCACACAGCACACTCTACCAGGAACAGGCTTCCTACTACAAATGCGTCTAACAGAGGGGTCTGAAGACACTTGGATGGCAATAGGTGCACCATCAAACCTAGACCAAGAGGGCCATTCATAGCGACTCTGCCTAGCATTCCATGGTGTACCCAGACAACCATGCAGGTCTCCGAGTTTTAGGTGTGTTTCTTCCAGTCCCTGAGACCACTCGGGGACAGACGGGAGAGGTGACCCGTTCAGAGCATCCACAGACTTGACCTAACAGCGCAAAGAAAGTGGTATGAAAATACTAGGAAAGAAAAGTACTGAGAGAATCCAGAGGCAAGCCAGGTTAGAGTAACCCCCAAAGCGGAGTCCCTCCTCAGCTGCTGTCCCTCTGCAGTGGGAGAACGCAGTAATCAGCACTCAGACATGCACACACCTTGTCTCACCAGTTTGGTATGCGGCTGTATTTTAAAACAATATACAGAACTCTGAGAAAAACATCAGGAGTCCACGTCCCCCAGAGAGCAGATGGCACCTCTCCTTCTCCAATCTGACCAGCTTCTTCTCTGTTGATCATGTTCACTCCCTGCCTCAAAGCGGCTGCGGAGCGTGGAGAGTCTTGTGTCTGGATATAAACGTTGCGCACATCCCCCAAGACCTGAGCTTGGAGTTGGGACATTCGAGGCAGACACAGTGTTTTCCAAAAGGAAATCCTAAAAGCAGACTTGCGGCTATGGGCAAAGTTAGCTGACTTCAAGTCATTCAAAGCTACTGGAGTCACTGAAGCTCTGACCCTACTTACAGCGCTAAAGGTTCAAGCTGAAAATGCAGCTGTTCCTAGTTCCTGCCAGCAAGTTCCAAGTCCTCTGTCAAAGAAGCAAATCTCCCTCTTTCCATCGTCTTCTCACTTCTCCATTAAAGGCTTTCTCCTACTTTTGTCCTTCTCTTTCCTTGCAGAATGACGACAATCACCTAGAGAGAATCATTAAAGCAGAGAGGTTATTAGCTCCTGAAATTACAGCTTCAGCCTTAAAGGCCACACTTTCAGCTGGCCTCAGATTATTTGCACATCAATGAGCATTTGCACAGGCAGATCCGGAGGCCGAAGCCTAATTCTCCAATTTGCAAATGCCAGTCCCCTTGGCATTTATGTTGTTGTTCCATATTCAAGCAGCTAGTCACGTAGTTTTGCATTTACAATATTTCAAAGGACACTTTGGGAAAACAGGGCCATCCATCGGAGACTCGCCTCAGCCCACCCTTACCCGGCGTGCTCCAAGCTGGGTGAGGCTTTGCTTCAGCGCGGTGTTGGAACCCACTGGCCCGCGCCGCTTCCCGCCGCCCCCATTGGCCAGGGACGGCGAACCGCGGCCAGTGGGGGCCGCGATCGGCCGAACCTGCCGTGTCAGCAGGTAAATAAACTGGCCCGGCCCGCCAGGGTGCTTACCCTGGCGAGCCGCGTGCCGAACGTTGCCGACCCTTGAACTAGAGACTCATTCCCGGGGGGCTTCATGTCATTTGGCTGGGACTCCCTCTCAGAGGGGGTGAGATGAGAGCTCTCCCTCACAAATTGCAGCCTTGAACTCCCATCTTCACTCCCAGGCCAGTTGACCCTGTAAAACCCTCCTGGCTCCACAGAGACTCACCAGAGCAAAGGCAAGGCTGAGCAGCCCTTTCCCCAAGTTGAGAGCCAGCAGCCCCAGGACAGTAGCAAGGACAGGAACCGGTTTCCCACAGCAGCAGGTGGAATTAGGGCTCACGCTGCTCCCTTGCTCTGAATCCAGCAGCAGAGTCCCCCTGGGTAATGTGACCGACTGGAGAGTTGAGCACTCTGAGAAGACAAAAGGCCAGGTACAGGCACTGCTAGCTCTACCCCAGGGCTGAGATCAGACCAAAAGAAAGTGACCTTCCCCAGCCCCTACTACTGACAGCTAGACTTCACGCTGGGGGAGAAAAGGGTTCAAAAAGCTGGGATCTAGATGGGGCTTCCACACTCAAGTTACAAACTGCCACAATTGGTATCTGCAGCCCCACCTCTGACTACCGCGAGGGGATCTGGTGGGTTGTTATTCATGAGTAAATTAAAAATTAAATATATTGTCACCAAATGTACCCCCCTTTTCCTTGGGTGTGATTTCAGGCTGATGGACTGTCTCCAAGCTGTACCAGTTAGTGGGTCAGACCATGGCTTCCATTACTGGGACATTAACTGATTTAAATGGAGTTACTCTGGATTTAGACAAGTGTGACTCAGGTCAGACTCTGGCCCAGAGCATTTGAGGGCAGACAAGTAGAGAAAACCTCCCTACTCAATTAACTGGCCAACAGGAGGGTGGGTGAGAGAATAGGGGGGTGAAGCATGTCAGGAGGTCCTCACGATCAGCCTGCAAAGGACACAGATGCACCAGGCACGAGGAGGAGAGGAGATACCAAGCCCAGAAATGGCTGAAGTTTGAAAGCTGCAGCTTGGCCGGGCAATAGTTCTTATTCCCCCGACCCCTGAGGAGCAAGGTATGGACCTGGACATTATTTCTATACCTCTGAACCAGTCTGTGGCTCTTCACAGGAAACCTAGAAAGACAAGATCCCTGCCTCAGAGTGCTTCCAGTCAGACTCAGTGAGAGAGACAGCAACTCAGCGTGGGAGGCTGCTGAGGAAATCTGTGTGGGAAGGCTCCTTGCAAGAAGCAGGTTTTAAGTACAGGTTTACTCCACTCTTCCCGGCTGTGGCTCAATTCTGATGCCAGCACGGAGTGATCCACCTTCTTCTATTGCATTTCCAGTATTCCACACCTTGCAGCTTCATGGCTTTCATCCCACAGTCAGTTGTTTATCCTGCATTGTTGTTATTAATCCTTGTTAGACTGAAAACACCATTGAGTTAATTG
>NW_020715673.1:0-19642 GCF_002925995.2 Terrapene triunguis
CTGGAAGGGACAGAGGCCCAGCTCCAGAACTACTATCCGTGCCCACAACCCCCATGCTGTGCTGGAGTTGCCCTGACTTTCTACTCTGCAGATCGGTCTAGCTGTACCCAGCCCGTGCACCCACCACAGACAAACTTTGTCACAACACACATCCCAGGATCGGGAAAGACCATCTGGGGCTGGCTGCAGTCTCCCTTTGCTGCTGTGAGAGGACTGGGGTGGTCCCTCATATAGGACACAAACATACCCGGTGCAGAAGGGAAATGTAGTTTCTTCCAGGGGATTGAAAACATTTGATTTAGAGTCCTGAGCTCTGTCTTCCTCTTTGTCTCCTTCTGCCACTTTCAGAACTCTTGGAGAGACAAAGTAGGTGAGTTAATTTCTTTTAGAACCAATTAAAAAATCCCTCTTTGATATCCTGGGACCAACATGGCTACAACAACTCTTTTCCCTTTGTACCTCCTCCCACTCTCACCCTCCCTCAGCTGAGACTGTCCCATGTGATGGGAAAATAAGGGTTCAGTCCTCTCACTGGATTGGGTCTTGCCAGCACTGATGGGAGTGAAAGCCTGTGTGCATTAATGACAGCAGCAGCTCTGGGACTCTGAGACATAGGGAGAAGAGATGGGAGCAGGTTATGTTTGTGCTGGGTGTGAGTTACTCATGTTGGAATTCTGTGCCACTACGTACGCACAGAATTCATGTCCAGTTCAGAATTTCTTTTTTTGCATGAAGAAAATAAATTCTGCCCGAGAAGTGCTGCAGTTCTGTCTTTCACCCACCCTGTTGCACCAGAACAGCCAACAGCCAGCTGGGTTGATCTTGTTGAGAAATTGTTGCCCTGAGCTATACCCCAAATAGGAAGAGAGTTAGTGGGTGCAACTTGGAAGAGTCCTGAGACATGGCTGCCTCTGGGGGTGGGGAGAGGGTGATCATTGTCTGCTCGCAAGAGGGTGTGGAAAGGGCACAGGAGGAGCAAGTGTCCCCTATGGAGACTTCCGAGCCGCAGGTTATTCAGTCCCAGATGCTGCTTCCTCCTCCATACCCCAAACCTCTTCACCCCTCCAGCCATCAGTTGCCAGTCTTCCCTCACTGCTACCCCTTCCTGACTGGCAGAGAACCTCTAAGCCAGTAGTGTGTCAGGGCTCAACCCTCTGGCTGAGGCCTCCGGGCACTTTCTTCCTCTCTCAGGGTACCATGCCACATGGGCCCTACAAAGCTACATTGCTTAGGCTTTGGCTTCAGCCACAGGTGGTGGGGCTCAGGGCCCTAGAATTCAGCCCCATACGCTGGGACTTCAGCTTTCTGCCCTGGGCCTCAGCGAGTCTAATGTTGGCCTTGCTTGGTGGCCCCCCTGAAACCTGCCAGTGGCCCCCCCAGCGGGCCCCAGACCCCTGGTTGAGAGCCAATGCTTTACACCACAAATCACAGCAATGTTCAGTTTACTGCTAGTCACAGAATCATAGAATATCAGGATTGGAAGGGACCTCAGGAGGTCATCTAGTCCAACCCCTTGTTCAAAGGAGGACCAATCCTCAACTAAATCATCCCAGCCAGGGCATTGTCAAGCCTGACCTTGTCCCAAAGGACCAGTCACTTACTTAGGTCAATTGAATCTTAGATCTCACAACAAAGACAGTGTTTGTAGCCAGTCCTGTAATAACCTCTATTATGACTTATTTAAAAGGAAATGAGAGTTGTTTACAAAGTTAAAGCAGGTTGTCATAAACAGATAGTTAAGGGTTAATGCCTCTTTTACCTGTAAAGGATTAAGAAGTTCGCCTAGCCTAGCTGACACCTGACCAGAGGAACCAATGGGAGGACAAGATGGTTCAAAGGGAAGGAGGGAAGTTCCCTTTGTCTGTTGATTTTCACTTTTGACCGGTGGGAAAGCTCCAGAATGCAGCCCCTTATCAAGTAGTGAGTATTAGTGAAGGGAATAAATAGGTTTATGTTTATTTCTTTGTAATTTGTCTTGTGCAATTAGAGGAATAATCAAATTGGGTATTTGGGTATTTTTTGTGTAAGTTTTGCCCAGGGGAACATCCTCTGTGTTTGGAATCTGTTGTCTGTGAGAGTAGCTGGTATGCTAATCTCTCCCAGAGGGTTTTCTTTTACCTTTCTTTTCTTTAATTAAAAGCCTTTTTTTATACCTGATTGCTTTTTCCTTGTTTTAAGATTCAAGGGGTTTGGATCTGTGTTCACCGGGAAATTGGTGAAGTATCTCAAGGCTACCCAGGGAAGGTAATTAGTGCTTGGGAGTGGTGGCAGCCAGACCAGATCTAAGCTGTTAATTGAGCTTAGAGCTTCTCATGCAGGTCCCTCACATCTGTACCCTAAAGTTCAGAGTGGGGAAGGAACCTTGACACAGGTAATCCTATAGATGCAGACAAGTTCAGTCTTACATTTCAAAAGGTAATAGAAGCTTCTATAATAAGCAAGCTCTATATCTTCCTTAGGACTAACCCAGGCTAATCAGCTGGGGATCTCTTGATTATGCCTAGAAACTTTGCCCCCCAGAGTACAAGCAGCATACAGATAAGCAGTTCCTTCTGTACGGGGTTTTTTATCCCCTTCCTGCCATGTGCTCTGAGCTGCAAACTCAGCTAATGGGAAGTCAAGAGCACAATAACAGTCTTTTGTCTTCTTTAACATCCCATAATAGTCTATCTGGTGTTGATGGACCTTTCCTGCCAGGCAGGATGTAATGTATTCTGTTGCCAAGACTTCACATAGGTGAAGTCTCTCTCCTATCTGGTGATTTACATAGCCACAGAGGCTCACAATGCAACTAGTCAGATATTAACCCAGGCAGCAACTCACGAGCATTCAATGAAGTCTAAACACATTCTTATAATTCTAATACCTGTTTTAACAATACTAACACAGGTGAGTCAGACTGATTCTAGCTATGTGTTTATCCATGTTCAATTAACACATGGGGGCTATTGCAAGAGCTAACACCTCATCTGCTCGTGTTACAGGCAGGATGGGCAGGGATGGTGTCTCTAGCCTCTGTTTGCCAGAAGCTGGGAATGGGTGACAGGGGATGGATCACTTGATGATTACCTGTTCTGTTCATTCACTCTGAAGCACCTAGCATTGGCCACTGAGCTAGATGGACCATTGGTCTGACACAGTGGGCTGTTCTTATGTTCACAGTCTCTATCAGGAGTATCTACTTATTTGGACTCACTGGGGAGCCACAGAAAGAAACAAGGTGTGCTGAGACAAGAAGGCCCAGCCTCAGAGCCTCCGGGTTCACGCTTGTCAAAAGCTAAAACTAGGCCCAGCCCTTGAAAGGGGGCACTCGCAGGAGAGACTATATAAAGGCTGGAGCATCGAACAACTTTGTAAACCTGAGACAGCTGCCTTGGGGACAATGACAGGAAGAATTCCCCAAAGTGACTCCTTTGATTCTGCTCTTCTCTGGCCTTTGGTTCATAGAATCATAGAATTGGAAGGGACCTTGAGAGGTCATCTAGTCCAGTCCCCTGCACTCAAGGCAGGACTAAGTATTATCTAGACCAGGGGTCTCGGCCCGCGGGGTTCTTTCATGTGGCCCACCAAGCCCCCACCCCCCCGCCTACCCCGTGGCGTCGCGAGCCCCTGAAGCGGCTTGAACTATGTCCCTGCAGCCCCGGGCAGGGTGGGGAGTAGAGGGCTCCGTGCTCTCGCTTCCAGGCACCACCCCCTGCAGCTCCCATTGGCCGGGAACGGGGAAGCGCGGACAATGGAAGCTTTGGGGGAGGTACCTGGAGGAGCAGCAAGAGCAGCACATGACGCCGTTTCCTGCTCTTCCCCTCCCCCCCCCAGGGGCTCCGGCCACTTCCTGGAGAGGGGCCAGGGCAGGCAGGCAGGCAGGGAGCCTGCCCTGGCCACAGTGCGCGGCACTGCCACCCCAGAGCCACTCTAGGTAAGCTGCACTGGGCCGGAGCCCGCACCCCTCCTGCACCTCAACCCCCTGCCACATCCCACACCCCAACTCCCTGCCCTGAGCTCCCTGCCACAGCCTGCACCCCAACCCCCTGCTGCACCCCTGCCCAGAGTTTCCTGCCACACCCTATACCCCAACCCCCTGCTGCACCCCTCACCCCTCCTGCACCCCATTCCCTGTCCTGAGCCCCCTGCTGTACCCTGCACACGTCCTGCACCTCAACTCCCTGCCCTGAGCCCCCACCACACCCTGCACCCCTCCTGCACCCCCTGGGGGCAGGGAGGGGGCAGAGTTGGGGTGAGGACTTTGGGGAAGGGGTTGGAATGGGGGCAGGGAAGGGGTGGGGCCTCATGGAAGGGGTGGAGTGGGGGTGGGGCTGGGGCAGCAAGGGGTGGGGGGTGTCAGTGATGCGGCCCTCAGGCCAATGCACTAGTCCTCATGCAGCCCTCATGGTCATTTGAGTTTGAGACAACTGATCTAGATCAGCCCTGACAGGTGTTTGTCCAGCCTGCTCTTAAAAATCCCCAATGATGGAGATTCCACAACCTCCCTAGGCAATTTATTCCAGTGCTTAACCACTCTGACAGTTAGGAAGGTATTTCCTAATCTCCATCCTAAACTGCCCTTGCTGCAATTTAAGCCCATTGTTTCTTGTCCTATCCTCAGAAGTTAAGAACAACAATTTTTCTCCCGCATCCTTGTAACAACCTTTTATGTACTTGAACACTGTGATCATGTCCCCTCTCAGTCTTCTCTTCTACAGACTAAACAAACACAACTTTTTCAGTCTTCCCATATAGGTCATGTTTTCTAGACCTTTAATAATTTTTGTTGCTCTTCTCTGGACTTTCTCCAATTTGTCCACATCTTTCCTGAAATGTGGTGCCCGCAACTGGACACAGTACTCCAGTTGTGGCCTAATCAGCGCAGAGTAGAGCGGAAGAATTACTTCTTGTGTCTTGCCTGGTCTACACTATGAGTTTAGTTCGAATTTAGCAGCGTTAAATCGAACTAACCCTGCATCCATCCACACAACGAAGCCATTTACTTCGAAATAAAGGGCTCTTAAAATCGATTTCTGTACTCCTCCCCGACGAGGGGAGTAGCGCCAAAATCGACATTGCCATTTCAAATTAGGGTTAATGTGGCCGCAATTTGACGCTATTGGCCTCCGGGAGCTATCCCACAGTGCACCATTGTGACCGCTCTGGACAGCAATCTGAACTTGGATGCACTGGCCAGGTAGACAGGAAAAGCCCCGTGAACTTTTGAATTTCATTTCCTGTTTGCCCAACGTGGAGAGCACAGGTGACCATGCAGAGCTCATCAGCACAGGTAACCATGCAGTCTGAGAATCGAAAAAGAGCACCAGCATGGACCGTACGGGAAGTACTGGATCTGATCGCTATATGGAGAGAGGATTCCATGCTAGCAGAACTACGTTCAAAAGACGAAATGCCAAAACATTTGAAAAAATCTCCAAGGGCATGATGGATAGAGTCCACAATAGGGACTCACTACAGTGCCGCGTGAAAGTTAAGGAGCTCAGACGAGCCTCCCAGAAAACCAAAGAAGTAAACGGAAGGTCCGGGGCAGAGCCGCAGACATGCTGCTTCTACACTGAGCTGCATGCAATTCTAGGGGGGTCCGCTACCACTACCCCACCGCTGACCGTGGATTCCGAGGAGGGGATAATCTCAGCCATGCCTAGGGTGACCAGACATCCCGATTTCATCGGGACTGTCCTGATATTTGCTTGTTTGTCCCGCGTCCCGACCGATGTTCGGTCGGGACACTGGAGAAACAAACAATTTTGCCATCCGGTCCGGCGCACAGGGGGAGCCCGGAGGGGCTCTCACACCCCCCCCGCCCCGACTCCACCCCCTCCTTCCCCCATTGGATCCCTCCCCAAATCCCTGCCCCCTCACTGCCCCATTGGATCCCAAGCCGGGCCTGGGGAGGAGAAGCCCCTGTGCAGCAGCCTGGCCACACGGGCCATGGCCGGCCGGGGCCGGGAGCACTGCAGTGCTGTGCGGCAGCTGCTCCAGCCCTGCAGCCCACGGGGCAGGAGCCGGCCGGGGTCCCCCGAACTGATAAACTTCCCCGCCGTTGCCGGGGAGCCCCGTGCCTCTCCCGCTCAGCTGCAGTTCAGCGGCTCACCCCGCCGGGAAGAAGCTGCTGGAGCACAGCCGAGCAGGAGAGGCGCGGGGCTCCCAGCCGGCAGCGGAACACGCCGCATGTCCCCGGGGTGTGCTGGGGGATGGGAGGCTCCGCGGGGAAGGCAGCGCGCGTGGCCGGGGTGCTGTGAGCTATCTGGCAGCACGGCTGGGGCCTACTAATGCCCCCGGCCCCTGCAAAACTGCTTTTTTTTGCTCCAACACCGTTTTTATTTATTTATTTATTTATTGCTCTACCCTCCCTCCACCCCAGGTCCCGATATTTCATCCCTGTGATCTGGTCACCCTAGCCATGCCTGAGGATTCTGCGGACGGGGAAGATGAAGAGGAGGAGGATGACGATGAGCTTCCAGAGAGCACACAGCACTCCATTCTCCCCAACAGCCAGGATCTTTTTCTCAGCCTGACTGAAGTACCCTCCCAAGCCTCCCAAGGCATTATCTCAGACCATGAAGCCATGGAAGGGACCTCTGGTGAGTGTACCTTTGTAAATATAAAACATGGTTTAAAAGCAAGCGTTTTTTAATGATTAATTTGCCCTGAGGACTTGGGATGCATTCGCGGCCAGTACAGCTACTGGAAAAGTCTGTTAACGTGTCTGGGGATGGAGCGGAAATCCTCCAGGGACATCTCCACGAAGCTCTCCTGGTGGTACTCCAAAAGCCTTTGCAGAAGGTTTCTGGGCAGTGCAGCCTTATTCCGTCCTCCATGGTAGGACACTTGACCACGCCATGCTAGTAGCAAGTAATCTGGTATCGTTGCATGACAAAGCCTGGCAGCGTATGGTCCCGGTGTTTGCTGGCATTCAAGCAACATCCGTTCTTTATCTCACTGTGTAATCCTCAGGAGAGTGATATCGCTCATGGTAACCTGGTTGAAATACGGGAATTTAATTAAGGGGACAGAGGTGGCCCTTCTTACTGGGCTGTTTGCCTGTGGCTGAAAAGAAATCCTTCCCTGTAGTAAGCCAAGCGCGGGGTGGGGGGAGGGATTGGCGCTGAGCTTTTCACGTATGGCTAGCAGGGATCTTCCCTGATACCAGCCACGCGGTGGGGGGAGGGATAAAGCGATCATCCCAGAGAATTGGATGGAGGGGGGTTAGTTTGGTTTTTGCTGCTGCATGTTAACAGGAAAACCGCAGCACTCAACGGGCTTTGCTTGGTATGTGGGAAAGGAGGGTGCTGCTTTTATGAAGGTTGCAGAAGCCGAAAGACAATGGCTTACCATGGCCGCATGCAAGCCGAATTCTGTTGCCCGGACCTGCGTCTGTGATCTCTAACACCAAAGTCGCAGGCACTCAATATTAAGATGCAAAATGCGACCTTGTACTGAAATCACATGTGCTATGTAATGTGAATAGTGTTGTTCACCGTGAAAGAGTATAAGCATTGTTCTATAAAATGTATCTATTTAAATACTTCTCTCCCTTTTTTCCCTCCCTCCCACAGCTGCAAATTTTTCAAGCCTCCCTCCTCCGTCCCGAAGGCTATCTCAGATAAGGCAGTGGGGAAAAAAGTACGTGAGACGAAATGTTCTCTGAAATCATGGAATCGACTCGCAATGAAAGAGCTCATCAGAATGAGTGGAAGGATGCGGTATCAAAGTACAAGAAAGATGCCAGTGAACGTGAGGACAGGAGGGACCAATGTGAGGACAGGAGGGACCAACGTGAAGAGAGGAGGGACGCTCGAGATCAGAGGTGGCGGCAGGAAGATCAGAGGAGGCAGGATGCAACGCTGGGGCTACTGCGGGATCAAACGGACATGCTCCGGCGTCTGGTGGAGCTTCAGGAACGGCAGCAGGATCATAGAGTGCTGCTGCAGCCCTTGTATAACGGCCCTCCCCCCTCACCATGTTCCATAGGCTCCTCACGTAGACATGTAAGAACGCGGGAGGAGAGGCTCCGTGCACCCTCCCACTCCACCCCAGTGGACAGCCCAACCAAAAGGCTGTCATTATATTGAACTGTTTTAGTGGCCTTTTCCTTCCCTCCTATCCTCCTCCCAAACCCAACCCGGGCTACCTTGTCAGTTCTCTCCCTCTTTTTATAATCAATTAATAAAGAATACATGATTTTTAAACGTTAGTGACTTTATTTCCTTTGCAACAAGCTGTGATCGAAGGGGGAGGGTGGGTTGCTTACACAGAATGAGTCAATCAAGGGGATGGGTTTTCATCAAGGAGAAACAAACAGAACTTTCACTCGGTAGCCTGGCCAGTCATGAAACTGGTTTTCAAAGCTTCTTTGATGCGCAGCGCTTCCTGGTGTGCTCTTCCAATCGCCTTGGTATCTGGCTGCACATAATCAGCAGCCAGGCAATTTGCCTCAGCCTCCCACCCCACCATAAAGGTCTCCCCCTTACTCTCACAGAGATTGTGGAGCACACAGCAAGGAGCAATAACAATGGGAATATTGGTTTGGCTGAGGTCTGAGCCAGTCAGTAACTTGCGCCAGCGACCCTTTAAACGTCCAAATGCACATTCTACCACCATTCTGCACTTGCTCAGCCTGTAGTTGAACAAGTCCTGACTACTGTCCAGGCTGCCTGTGTATGGCTTCATGAGCCATGGCATTAAGGGGTAGGCTGGGTCCCCAAGGATAACTATAGGCATTTCAACATCCCCAACGGTTATTTTCTGGTCTGGGAAGTAAATCCCTTGCTGCAGCCGTTTAAACAGAGTAGTGTTCCTGAAGACGCGAGCGTCATGAACCCTTCCCGGCCATCCCATGATGTTGGTGAAACGTCCCTTGTGATCCACCAGTGCTTGCGGCACCATTGAAAAGTGCCCCTTGCGGTTTATATACTGGCTCCCCTGGTGCTCCAGTGCCAAGATACGGATATGGGTTCCATTTATTGCCCCACCACAGTTAGAGAATCCCATTGCAGCAAAGCCATCCACTATGACCTGCACGTTTCCCAGAGTCACTACCTTTGGTAGCAGCAGCTCAGTGATTGCTTTGGCTACTTGCATCACAGCAGCCCCCACAGTAGATTTGCCCACTCCAAATTGATTCCTGACTAACCGGTAGCTGTCTGGCATTGCAAGCTTCCACAGGGCTATTGCCACTCGCTTCTCAACTGTGAGGGCTGCTCTCATCTTGGTATTCTGGCACTTCAGGGCAGGGGAAAGTAAGTCACAAAGTTCCAAGAAAGTGCCCTTACACATGCGAAAGTTTCGCAGCCACTGGGAATCGTCCCAGACCTGCAACACTATGCAGTCCCACCAGTCTGTGCTTGTTTCCCGGGCCCAGAATCGGCGTTCCACGGCTATAACCTGCCCCATTAACAACATCATCTCCAAAGCGCCGGGGCCCACAGTTTGAGAGAATTCTGTGTCCATGTCTTCTTCACTCTCATCGCCGCGCTGCAGTCACAGCCTCCTCCTCGCCTGGTTTTGCAGATTCTGGTTCAGCATAAACTGCACGATAATGCGCGAGGTGTTTACAATGTTCATTACTGCTCTCTTGAGCTTAGCAGGCTCCATGCTATGGTATGGCGTCTGCACAGTTCACCCAGGAAAAAAGGTGCGAAACGGTTGTCTGACATTGCTTTCACGGAGGGAGGGGTGAGGTTGTACCCAGAACCACCAGCGACAATGTTTTTTGCCCCATCAGGCATTGGGATCTCAACCCAGAATTGCAATGGGCAGGGAAGACTGCAGGAACTATGGGATAGCTATGGGTTAGCTACCCACAGTGCAACGCTCCGCAAGTCGACGCTTGCCTCGGTACATGGACGCACACCACTGAATTAATGTGCTTAGTGTGGCCGCATGCACGCGACTTTATACAGTCTGTTTTCAAAATTCGAATTCTGTAAATTCAGATTAATCCTGTAGTGTAGACATACCCTTACAGTACTCCTGCTAATACATCCCAGAATGATGTTTGCTTTTTTTGCACTGTTGACTCATACTTAGCTTGTGATCCACTTTGAACCCCAGATCCCTTTCCGCAGTACTCCTTCCTAGGCAGTCATTTCCCATTTTGTATGTCTGCAACCGATTGTTCCTTCCTAAGTGGAGTACTTTGCATTTGTCCTTATTGCATTTCATCCTATTTACTTCAGACCATTTCTCCAGTTTGTCCAGATCATTTTGAATTTTAATCCTAACCTCCAAAGCACTTGCAACCCCTCCCAGCTTGGTATCATCCGCAAACTTGATAAGTGTAACAGAGAGACTGTTACTGGGAGGGGTTCACCATGTCTCAGAGGATTGCATCCTGGTGGGAGGGGACTAGGCTTGTACTGGAATAAGGTCACTCTGTGCTTCACAGTGTTGCAGAACCTAGAATGTCCATTAGCAGGGAAAAATCCTGGGAGGAATCAGCATGTGGAATGGACAAAAGCCCCCTCTGAATTCTCTCACATTGCCTTTCTCGTCCTGGCAGGCTACAGAATAACGTCCACTTTTTGCTCCAGATCATCCCATCGTCCGAGGGGGAAGGAAATGGCTGCAATGGAGCTGACTCAGGTAAGAGATTATCAGGTTGCTGGTGGTGGGTTCTGCTTGGAGGGAGAGGAGCAATACAGGCATAGGAAGGTGGTAGCTGCTAGAGGTGGTGGGAGGCAGGAAATATCTAGGGTGGAGAAAGGGAGGGGACAGGATGTGACAAACCTGCTGAGACTTGTGTAATGTAGGGTGTGATGGGTTGTCACCCCCGGGGTGCAGTCTGGGGGGCTTCTGGGAACCACTGTGCTCTCTAACCCTCAAACTGGGCTGACCCTTCTCACACTGCTTTGCTGGAGATTCAGCCAGCTTCTCCAGGCCCTGTTATCACCCAACATGACAGCAGGCGGCGCTATACACCCAACTAAGCTACCTGAGTGCTTTACCTAAGCCACTCAAGGACAGCTAGAAGACTACAACCAATTTCCTAGCTCCCCAACCTTGCACACCTGCTGTAGTATAAATCCAGAATTATACCATCTTATAGTGCACAGGGATCTCTATAATGTAATCTCATTAATATAATTCGCCTTCCCCTCGATATGGGAAAGATATGCACAACAAGCTTGTGTTAACCAAGCTCAGATTTTCCCCAGATACTTCACTCAAAATACTTAACACTGGTTAGGATAAAGCATAAAACAAGTTTATTAACTGCAGAAAGATAGATTTTAAGTGATTATTGTTAGAAGAAAAAAGGAGCAGGTTGACCCGGAGGCGAATATGAGTACAGGCTTCTTTATTGCGATACTTGTTCCCCTTGACCCAATTGTCGAGTAAGCACTGAATTAGTTACATCACACTCCTTTTATCTAAGTTAGTATGTACAGGCCTACATTCGTTACAACACCCCCAAAACCCTTACTAAGTAATAGAAACACCCATACTGTTAATATACCCACCCCATCTATTATTCACAGGATTACGCATGTCATACAGGCATTTTTACCTTGAAAATACAGTTCTTTGCATTAATCTGTTGCTACAAATTTCCTAGTTATGGCAACTTATTTATTAAGCAAAGGATTACTGCCTGCTTATGCCTTTGTCAAAGCAGATTACTTAGCAAATAACCAAAAACTCAAACTAAGCCTAACATACTAGATGGATAGAATTTGAATTAGCAGTTTCTCACCCTGACTGATGATACAAGCAGTCTACCAAGTTTCCATACACTAGCTAGAAATCCCTTTACTCTGGGAACAGCACTTCCCCCAGTTCAGTCTTTGTTCCTCGGGTGTTTCCGGGAGTTCTCTTGTGTAGGGAATGAGGTCAAGAGACGATGTCACCCCCACCTTATGTAGCTTTTCCATATGGCGGGAACCCTTTGTTCCAAACTCATTTCCCAGTCCAGTTTGTGGAAAAATACAGGTAGCAAAATGGAGTTCAGTGTCATGTGGTCTGGTCACATGCCCTAGAATGCCCTGGTGAGTCATAGTAGCCATGACTCATAGGCTGGCTGAAACATTCACAGGAAGGCTAAGCTCTTCCACAGTCCATTGTCTTTGTTGATGAGCCATCAGCACTGTCTGGCTTCTTCATTGTTGTACCTGAAAGGCTAGTTGTGGGTGTTACCCAGAGTAAGCACATTTGAAATGCAGATACATAGTCAATATCCATAACTTCAGATACAAACATGTTCCACGCACACAAATAGGATAATCCTATTCAGCAAATTATAACTTTTCCAATGACACTGCACATGATGCATCTTGCACAAAATGCATCATAATTATGACCTAATCATATTATACTCATACCACTATGCTGAATATGGGCTGTAGTGTCAGATAGGGCCTAATTTCAAGGCACAAGAGTTGGGAATGGAACTTCCCCTCTTTGTGGAACAGGAAATAACCCTCCATCCAGGACTGGGAAAACTTGCCAGACTCCCAGTGCTGGAGCCTGAATCTACTGACACTTCATTAGTTACCACCACCCCCAATCTTTGTGGCAACTGCAAACTTTATCAGTGATGATTTTATATTCTCTTCCAGGTCATTGATAAGAATGTTAAATAGCACAGGGCCAAAATCCAATCCTTGCGGGAACCCGCTAGAAATAAATCCACTTGACCATGGTTCCCCATTTACAATCACAGTTTTTAATCTATTTAATGTATGCCGTGTTTATTTTGTATCATTCTAGTTTTTTAGTCAAAATATTGTGCTGAACCAAGTCATATGCCTTACAGAAGTCTAGCTATATTACATCAATACTATTAGCTGCGACCAAACTTTTGATCTCACCCAATGAGGATATCCAGTTAGTTTGATAGGATCTATTTTCTCTAAACCTTTGTTAATGGGAACTTATTATATTACCCTCCTTTAATTCTTTATAAATGGAATACAGTATTGGTTGCTCCATTATCTTGTCCAGTGTCAATGTCAGATTGACACTCTTGTAATTAGCTGGGTCATCTCTTTTACAATTTTTAAATATTGGCACAGCATTAGCTTTATTCCAGTCTTCTGGAATTTCCCCAGTGTTCCACGTCCTAATTAAAATCAACATTAAAAGACGACCACACTCCTCCACTACATCTTTTAAAACTCTTGGATACAAGTTATCTTCACCTCCTGATTTAAAAATGTCTAACTTTAATAGCTGCTGTTTACCGTACTCGTGAGTTATTGTTGGAATGGAAAGACTGTCAGCGTCAACATCTTATGATATGAGTTACATCATCTGTTTTTCTCCAAATCCAGGAGAGAAATATTTATTTAACACTTTACCTCTTCTGCATTATTTTTGATAATTCTGCCCATTTCCGTCTAGTAATTTACCACTACCATTGTTAGGATTAATTTTGTACTTAATATACTTTTAAAAACTTCCTTCTTATTGTCATTGATTGGTCATTGATTTCTGATAGCTTCCCTTACCAATTTTCTCCAATTCTGACCGTCTTACTTATATTCTTTACTATTGACTTCCCCTTACTTCTATATTTTATTTGGAGAGTGTTGGGATTCCTATCAGGGAGCCACCTGCAGGGTCCAGAGACAACCCCATCTCCTATATCAAGCTCTGGCTAGTAGGTATGTGATAAATGTGAAGACCCTACCTCCATCTGTCAGCTGGGAGACAGAGAGGTTCTCTCTTTCTACCCTCTGATGCCTCGTGGCTGCTCTAGGCAAGGTGGTGTGGGACTCTGTTAACATGTGCCTCCCAGAGCTTCCATTTACCTGGTGCTGCTGTTCCGTGAATAGTGGGGTTGTGACTCGGGCTTCAGGTACTGAGTGTTGGACTCTTACTCTTTCAGGAGCCGGTGACTTTCGAGGAGGTGGCTGTGTATTTTACCAGGGAAGAGGGGACTCTGCTGGACCCCACTCAGAGAGCCCTCTACAGGGATGTCATGCAGGAGAACTATGAGATGGTGGTCTTTCTGGGTAAGGAGTTCTGTCCCCTCGGTTATTAGAAGCTGTGGGGTCTCTAAAGAACCTGAGTAGTAATAACTTTATACCTTCATTCGTCATACAAGTTTTCACAAGTTTCCTTACCCCCCCCCCCTTTTTTTGCCTTATCTCCCACCCACTAGTATAATTTTTGGACATGTGCCTTTTTGGTGCCGTCAGTCATTTTAAAATTGCATTTAATGTATCCTTATTGGACCCATTAATAACTACATTAATAACTAGAGCTTCCAAGCCTTTTCCTCATTTTAAGAGGAAAATATGCTGCCTGTAGAATTCTAAATTGAGTAAATAGGTGTATGGCTCATGCATGGCTTGTGTGACAGTCAGATGAGCTCATCTTTTGATAGGAGAGCGTATAATTTTGCCATTCAGGACCCCAAGGGAGAACAGAGCCGTGGGAATGGAGGAGAAGGGAGGCGTAGCTTATTCTGGATTGCCAGGACATGGGGAAGGTGTGTGCTGGATTAGAGCTAAGAAGCAGCAGGGATGGAGGAAGTAGTGAGAGACGAGGAGGAAACACAAGAAGTTCCCAAGGTGCCGGAAGGTGGTGACGACTGAGAGTAATGGGAAGAAGGGGAGAGGAGTGTGGAGTAAGGGCACCCAGGAAGTGGGGTGGGTGGGTCAATGGGAAGTAGGAGAGGTTTGGGATTCAGAGCTGTGGGGGATCCCAGACCTTTAACCCCGAATCCCTACCCAAGCCTTGTTGCTTTAGAGCCTACACTCCAGTTTTATTTCTGTTTAGTTTCACTTCAATATACATTTTCCCCCTAATATTATTATTTAAACTCTTGACCTCCCTCTCCCACTCATTACCCCTCTCCCCATATAGCCTCCCCATCTCTATGCACAGTGACCCTGGCCACTGATCCTGAATCCCTGCTGCATTCCTCCCTCCCATAACAGGGCCCCTACCCTGGCACAAATGGGCACTTTGTTGATGATGTCACAGGGTGGTAGTGTAGCCTGTACAATTTTTACACCTATAAGATTATGTATTGGGGTACAACTTGCCCTTGTACGTGGCTGCTCAAAGTTAATTGAGAAGATGAAATTTGGTGAAACACACAGAAACTTGATTTAATACAGACAGTTCTAATTGAAATCATAGGCAAGGATCAATACACATAATGATTAGACTAAGATAAGTATTGTAAAGAGGGTCTTGCATTGAGCATACTTACAAGTTATGGACACCATTGGAAACAAAGATCGAGGGGCAAGGGAGACCATCAGAAGCGAGGCCCTGATTCAGTTTACACTGTCTCAGGGACCCGACAAAATGAAAAAATGGTAAGTAGGAGAGGTATTTTATCTGCTTCCTTATGGTAATAGGATGGCTGTATACCATATCTGCTCCTTTACTCTGATTATAAGAATGTCAATAGCTGCCCCAACCCATATGTGGCCTTTGGGAAGTCCATAATTAAGCATCAAGCATTAATACTCATGATTTACATCACTTAGGGTATGTCTACACTACAGGATTAATCCGAATTTAGATAATTCGAATTTGGGAAACAGGTTGTATAAATTCGATTGTGCGCGGCCACACTAAGCACCTTAATTCGGTTTTAAACCACATTAATTCGGTGGTGTGCGGCCACACTACCCCATTAACTTAAACACAGTAATTCGGTGGTGTGCGTCCACACTAACCCTAATTCGAATTAACAAAATCGATTTAGGCTCTACTCCGTTCGTCGAGGTGGAGTACAGAAATCGATTTAAAGGGCCCTTTAATTCGAATTAACTGGCTCTGTAGTGTGGACGGGTGAAGGGTTAATTCGGATTAACGCTGCTAAATCCGAATTAATCCCGTAGTGTAGACCAGGCCTTACTTATTAATAATTCCAATATATGAATGCGTCCAACTGCTGAGATACTGCATAGCAACCTAATTGCTAAACCCCGCCCCAAAGTTCCTTCTTTCAGAATCCTGTGGCGTATTGCACCTGTTTGTGGTTACTCGTTAGTCTCTCAAAATGAGGGTGCAAATATACTTCTCTCCTTAGGCCTATTCAGGTAAATCCCAGACTTCAGCATAACTTCTCCCACAAAGCCTCAACCTTAACTGTAGCAAGCTTAATAACCCATTTATTTATGTTCACCTCCTTGCCCCTCCATGCATGTTCCAAGCTAATAAGCAATACTCTAATAATGACATTTTACTTCTAGCGAGTATAAAATTGCCCACAAGACATGACTAGGTCATAGATCATAAAATCAGGTCGGGGTCAACAGGAGTGAGAGTTTGGAGAGAGTCTTGTCCCCCCTCTCCCCATCTGCAGAAGCCACAAGCTGTCTTCCTTCCAAGCTCCTTGGATCTTTGAGCCTGTCCCTCCTGAGGTTGCATGGTCCAGTTCTTGTTTCTTACATTCTCCTTTTCCGGAAGAATTAGAGGCTGTTGCTCCTGAATTTTAGTGTTTAATTCCCCAGCCTCCACAGACTGGGAGAGTTTAATTCTCCCTCCCATTATACCTGAGTCACTAGATTTCCTAATTCCCCAAAAAGTGCTTTTGCAATGTCACAGTTTTGGGGTAGCTAAGCCTCCATGGTCTGCTCAAGGAATGCCCTGTCAGGTATCAGGTGTCTACCAAGTCCCTCTCTATGGGTAGGGGCCCACATGCCTCTCCTTTTTGACCAGGGTTTGAGGATTGCAGCTTGTCCTCCACTGTGTTCTCTGGACTACCATCCAGTTTCTATGCTTTGCTTTTTCTCCAAGGGCTGTGAGCAGTGTGTGTGTGCGATAGAGGTGGGGATTTTGGTGATACTTGTATGATGCCAATACACACCTCAGTTTCCCTCTGTGATTGGTATTGCTATGATTATAAAGAGCAGGAGACATGAGGTGTTTTGTCACATAGCTGTCATGGGGTGATATGAATGGGTCATTAAGGACTGGCTGGGGCCAACCTACATCAATGGAATACCCGAGAGAGACGAGGGAATAATTGTCACCTGTCCATAGGAGGATCTCTGTTTGGCTGAGTGAAGCATATATGGACTCATTATGTTTTTGGGAGCAGGAAGAACTGGGCTCACAGACGCAGGGAGCTCTACCGGAATGAAGACAAATGGACAGACACAGTGAAAGGAAAACAAAATGTTTTTTACAGTAGCATGGCTCAAGGGCATTGGACTATTATCTTCTTTGCTTCTCTGTGCTAATCTAAGGACTTTCCAATGCTGTGTTTCAGTTGACTAATAAACCCTGTTATGTTTTAAAAGTCTGCCCAGTGTTACAGTAAAAACTTGCTCTGTGCATTGAATGAGGAACAGTCTCTGAACAGGAATGTCGTTCAGCTGGACCTGCTGGGCAGAGCTCACAGGTTGAAATAGGAGTGTTGAAGCCAGAGGCTCAGTCTCAGGCCTATCCTTATGGAAGAGTGGGACCCATTGGGGGTCTAGTGCACTCAAGGGGCACCTCACAAGGACTGTTTATAAGCCAGGGCATTGCACAGATGCTATGGATCCATGACAGTGTCAGTGTGCCTTCTGGAGAAAAGATATAAAACAAGAAAAGCATCTAAATGCGTATTTACCATCGCCCCCTCATCAGTCCTCGTGGGAATCCCTGATCCATTCCAAAGTGTATTAAAACCTTCCTTAAATCAGATCATGTCAATTTGTCGCCAAAAAGACCCACCTCAATCAGCTCAAACTCAGCTGTTTCTCCCCAAAAAGTCTTTCGTCTTCAGTCTCCTGAAAGAAGTAAAATCAGTCACTGACCCTATCTGCATGGGACAAAGCTTCAAAAGATGGAGATCTGCATAACTAGCAGCCAGCCCCCAGCCTCTGCCCTGCACCCGGGGGGGGAGTCAGGTGTCTCCAGGCAGAAATCTGGGGGGCAGAAGGGCATGACGCTATGTGCCCTGCCCACACATCAGCTCTGCCCTGCACCGTGGGGATGAGTCAGGTATCTCCGAGCAGAAATCTGGGGGGTTGTGACCCTGCATGCCCCACCCACCCTCTGTTCAGGAATTCTGGATATGAAGGGTGATTCCAGAAATGAAGAGTAATTTTGGAAAAAATGCAGTAATAGCGTCAATTTCCAGAAAACACTGGCCCTAGTCATAACATTAAATACAATAGTCTAAAGATATATGCCTGTGTTCATCAGATCTTTCACTCTGCCTTCACATAGTTCACTCTGCTGGTAGGTTCTACCCCTTCCCCCATTCTGTGTCTGTCTTGTCTATTTAGATTGTAAATTCTTCAGGGCATGGGCCATCTAATATTCTGGGTTTGTACTGTGCCTAGCACAACGGGGGCCCACTGTTAGTTGGCCGTTAGGCACTAAGGTAATGAATATGATTTATAATAATAATAACTCTCCTGCCACTTTGAGCCAAGGAAGCTGGCCTTGGGATGTTACTACTTAAAATGAGCTGGGGTTAAAACCATGGAATATTCTTTGTGACAAGTATCCCACAAATTCCATGGACCTTTCTTGTTTTCTTTGCCGTGAGCAGGGTTTCCAGTTTCCAAACCTGATGTGATCTCGCAGCTGGAACTAGGGGAAGAGCCGTGGATCCCAGACCTCTACGAATCTGAGAAAAAAGTGCTCCTGAGAGCTGTCTGCACAGGTGAGGAATTGGTTAAACCAACTCAAAAACAGTCCGTGCATACAGGAAACATTTGGGATGCCCTACAAAGACCTTGTAAGCTCTCCAAGTTCAGAACTGTTCCCTGCAGATGTGGAATCACTAGGCAGAGGTCACTCATGGCTTCCCACCTATCCTGACTGACAACTGGCAGCAGGTCCCTCCCCAATCTTGCTTTCCCCTGAGAGTTCTGGTGGGATGCAGACCCAGAACTGATCCCTCCCTCTCTCCTCTGGGAAAAGGTTTGGGGATAATCAGTTCCTGATATGTTTGATCTCTCCCGCACATATTTTGATTTGTTCACCCCTTTTTCCATTCCTGTCTCTGGGATTTCCTTTCTCTCTTGTGCAGGGAGTGACCTATGTCTGGATTCTCTCTGTCTCCTATCAGGTGATGGGATGGTGAGTGAGAACGAGGAGAAACCCCAGCAGGAAGATGCTGAGCAAGTAGAACCACGTGGGATGTTATCCGGAAGATCTAAAGTGAATGATTCTGGGAATTGTGCACTCCCAGAAAAAGCAAAAGCCTGTGAGCCTCAGCACAGGCCAGAGGAAAACTTCAGTAGCCACTCAGACCTTATTACACGCAAGAGCATTAACTTGTTAGAAACACGCTACACGTGCCATGAGTGCGGGAAAATCTTCAATCAGAGCTCTGCCCTTACCACACATCAGAGAATCCACACTGGAGAGACATCCTACCCATGCCATGAGTGTGGGAAAAGCTTCTATCAGAGCTCACACCTTATCAGACATAGGAGAATCCACACTGGTGAGAGACCTTATGGATGCTCTGAGTGTGGGAAACAATTCAATCAGATCTCAAACCTTATTAGACATCAGAAAATTCACACAGGAGAGAAACCCTACATGTGCTTTGAGTGTGGGAAAAGCTTCAATCGGAGCTCAGCACTTACCACACATCAGAGAATCCACACAGGTGAGAAACCTTATGGATGCTCTGAGTGTGGGAAATGCTTCAGTGATATTTCTTTCCTTATCTCACATCAGAGAATTCACACAGGAGAGAAACCCTACAAGTGCTCTGAGT
>NW_020715674.1:0-19637 GCF_002925995.2 Terrapene triunguis
CTGGAAGGGACAGAGGCCCAGCTCCAGAACTACTATCCGTGCCCACAGCCCCCATGCTGTGCTGGAGTTGCCCTGACTTTCCACTCTGCAGATCGGTCTAGCTGTACCCAGCCCGTGCACCCACCACAGACAAACTTTGTCACAACACACATCCCAGGATCGGGAAAGACCATCTGGGGCTGGCTGCAGTCTCCCTTTGCTGCTGTGAGAGGAATGGGGTGGTCCCTCATATAGGACACAAACATACCCGGTGCAGAAGGGAAATGTAGTTTCTTCCAGGGGATTGAAAACATTTGATTTAGAGTCCTGAGCTCTGTCTTCCTCTTTGTCTCCTTCTGCCACTTTCAGAACTCTTGGAGAGACAAAGTAGGTGAGTTAATTTCTTTTAGAACCAATTAAAAAATCCCTCTTTGATATCCTGGGACCAACATGGCTACAACAACTCTTTTCCCTTTGTACCTCCTCCCACTCTCACCCTCCCTCAGCTGAGACTGTCCCATGTGATGGGAAAATAAGGGTTCAGTCCTCTCACTGGATTGGGTCTTGCCAGCACTGATGGGAGTGAAAGCCTGTGTGCATTAATGACAGCAGCAGCTCTGGGACTCTGAGACATAGGGAGAAGAGATGGGAGCAGGTTATGTTTGTGCTGGGTGTGAGTTACTCATGTTGGAATTCTGTGCCACTACGTGCGCACAGAATTCATGTCCAGTTCAGAATTTCTTTTTTTGCATGAAGAAAATAAATTCTGCCCGAGAAGTGCTGCAGTTCTGTCTTTCACCCACCCTGTTGCACCAGAACAGCCAACAGCCAGCTGGGTTGATCTTGTTGAGAAATTGTTGCCCTGAGCTATACCCCAAATAGGAAGAGAGTTAGTGGGTGCAACTTGGAAGAGTCCTGAGACATGGCTGCCTCTGGGGGTGGGGACAGGGTGATCATTGTCTGCTCGCAAGAGGGTGTGGAAAGGGCACAGGAGGAGCAAGTGTCCCCTATGGAGACTTCCGAGCCGCAGGTTATTCAGTCCCAGATGCTGCTTCCTCCTCCATACCCCAAACCTCTTCACCCCTCCAGCCATCAGTTGCCAGTCTTCCCTCACTGCTACCCCTTCCTGACTGGCAGAGAACCTCTAAGCCAGTAGTGTGTCAGGGCTCAACCCTCTGGCTGAGGCCTCTGGGCACTTTCTTCCTCTCTCAGGGTACCATGCCACATGGGCCCTACAAAGCTACATTGCTTAGGCTTCGGCTTCAGCCACAGGTGGTGGGGCTCAGGGCCCTGGAATTCAGCCCCATACGCTGGGACTTCAGCTTTCTGCCCTGGGCCTCAGCGAGTCTAATGTTGGCCTTGCTTGGCGGCCCCCCTGAAACCTGCCAGTGGCCCCCCCAGCGGGCCCCAGACCCCTGGTTGAGAGCCAATGCTTTACACCACAAATCACAGCAATGTTCAGTTTACTGCTAGTCATAGAATCATAGAATATCAGGATTGGAAGGGACCTCAGGAGGTCATCTAGTCCAACCCCTTGTTCAAAGGAGGACCAATCCTCAACTAAATCATCCCAGCCAGGGCTTTGTCAAGCCTGACCTTGTCCCAAAGGACCAGTCACTTACTTAGGTCAATTGAATCTTAGATCTCACAACAAAGACAGTGTTTGTAGCCAGTCCTGTAATAACCTCTATTATGACTTATTTAAAAGGAAATGAGAGTTGTTTACAAAGTTAAAGCAGGTTGTCATAAACAGATAGTTAAGGGTTAATGCCTCTTTTACCTGTAAAGGATTAAGAAGTTCACCTAGCCTAGCTGACACCTGACCAGAGGAACCAATGGGAGGACAAGATGGTTCAAAGGGAAGGAGGGAAGTTCCCTTTGTCTGTTGATTTTCACTATTGACCGGAGGGAAAGCTCCAGAATGCAGCCCCTTATCAAGTAGTGAGTATTAGTGAAGGGAATAAATAGGTTTATGTTTATTTCTTTGTAATTTGTCTTGTGCAATTAGAGGAATAATCAAATTGGGTATTTGGGTATTTTTTGTGTAAGTTTTGCCCAGGGGAACATCCTCTGTGTTTGGAATCTGTTGTCTGTGAGAGTAGCTGGTATGCTAATCTCTCCCAGAGGGTTTTCTTTTACCTTTCTTTTCTTTAATTAAAAGCCTTTTTTTATACCTGATTGCTTTTTCCTTGTTTTAAGATTCAAGGGGTTTGGATCTGTGTTCACCGGGAAATTGGTGAAGTCTCTCAAGGCTACCCAGGGAAGGTAATTAGTGCTTGGGAGTGGTGGCAGCCAGACCAGATCTAAGCTGTTAATTGAGCTTAGAGCTTCTCATGCAGGTCCCTCACATCTGTACCCTAAAGTTCAGAGTGGGGAAGGAACCTTGACACAGGTAATCCTATAGATGCAGACAAGTTCAGTCTTAAATTTCAAAAGGTAATAGAAGCTTCTATAATAAGCAAGCTCTATATCTTCCTTAGGACTAACCCAGGCTAATCAGCTGGGGATCTCTTGATTATGCCTAGAAACTTTGCCCCCCAGAGTCCAAGCAGCATACAGATAAGCAGTTCCTTCTGTATGGGGTTTTTTATCCCCTTCCTGCCATGTGCTCTGAGCTGCAAACTCAGCTAATGGGAAGTCAAGAGCACAATAACAGTCATTTGTCTTCTTTAACATCCCATAATAGTCTATCTGGTGTTGATGGACCTTTCCTGCCAGGCAGGATGTAATATATTCTGTTTGCCAAGACTTCACATAGGTGAAGTCTCTCTCCTATCTGGTGATTTACATAGCCACAGAGGCTCACAATGCTACTAGTCAGATATTAACCCAGGCAGCAACTCACAAGCATTCAATGAAGTCTAAACACATTCTTATAATTCTAATACCTGTTTTAACAATACTAACACAGGTGAGTCAGACTGATTCTAGCTATGTGTTTATCCATGTTCAATTAACACATGGGGGCTATTGCAAGAGCTAACACCTCATCTGCCCGTGTTACAGGCAGGATGGGCAGGGATGGTGTCTCTAGCCTCTGTTTGCCAGAAGCTGGGAATGGGTGACAGGGGATGGATCACTTGATGATTACCTGTTCTGTTCATTCACTCTGAAGCACCTAGCATTGGCCACTGAGCTAGATGGACCATTGGTCTGACATAGTGGGCTGTTCTTATGTTCACAGTCTCTATCAGGAGTATCTACTTATTTGGACTCACTGGGGAGCCACAGAAAGAAACAAGGTGTGCTGAGACAAGAAGGCCCAGCCTCAGAGCCTCCGGGTTCACGCTTGTCAAAAGCTAAAACTAGGCCCATCCCTTGAAAGGGGGCACTCGCAGGAGAGACTATATAAAGGCTGGAGCATCGAACAACTTTGTAAACCTGAGACAGCTGCCTTGGGGACAATGACAGGAAGAATTCCCCAAAGTGACTCCTTTGATTCTGCTCTTCTCTGGCCTTTGGTTCATAGAATCATAGAATTGGAAGGGACCTTGAGAGGTCATCTAGTCCAGTCCCCTGCACTCAAGGCAGGACTAAGTATTATCTAGACCAGGGGTCTCGGCCCGCGGGGTTCTTTCATGTGGCCCACCAAGCCCCCACCCCCCCGCCTACCCCGTGGCGTCGCGAGCCCCTGAAGCGGCTTGAACTATGTCCCTGCAGCCCCGGGCAGGGTGGGGAGTAGAGGGCTCCGTGCTCTCGCTTCCAGGCACCACCCCCCGCAGCTCCCATTGGCCGGGAACGGGGAAGCGCGGACAATGGAAGCTTTGGGGGAGGTACCTGGAGGAGCAGCAAGAGCAGCACATGACGCCGTTTCCTGCTCTTCCCCCCCCCCAGGGACTCCAGCCACTTCCTGGAGAGGGGCCAGGGCAGGCAGGCAGGCAGGGAGCCTGCCCTGGCCACAGTGCGCGGCACTGCCACCCCAGAGCCACTCTAGGTAAGCTGCACTGGGCCGGAGCCCGCACCCCTCCTGCACCTCAACCCCCTGCCACATCCCACACCCCAACTCCCTGCCCTGAGCTCCCTGCCACAGCCTGCACCCCAACCCCCTGCTGCACCCCTGCCCAGAGTTTCCTGCCACACCCTATACCCCAACCCCCTGCTGCACCCCTCACCCCTCCTGCACCCCATTCCCTGTCCTGAGCCCCCTGCTGTACCCTGCACACGTCCTGCACCTCAACTCCCTGCCCTGAGCCCCCACCACACCCTGCACCCCTCCTGCACCCCCTGGGGGCAGGGAGGGGGCAGAGTTGGGGTGAGGACTTTGGGGAAGGGGTTGGAATGGGGGCAGGGAAGGGGTGGGGCCTCATGGAAGGGGTGGAGTGGGGGTGGGGCTGGGGCAGCAAGGGGTGGGGGGTGTCAGTGATGCGGCCCTCAGGCCAATGCACTAGTCCTCATGCAGCCCTCATGGTCATTTGAGTTTGAGACAACTGATCTAGATCAGCCCTGACAGGTGTTTGTCCAGCCTGCTCTTAAAAATCCCCAATGATGGAGATTCCACAACCTCCCTAGGCAATTTATTCCAGTGCTTAACCACTCTGACAGTTAGGAAGGTATTTCCTAATCTCCATCCTAAACTGCCCTTGCTGCAATTTAAGCCCATTGTTTCTTGTCCTATCCTCAGAAGTTAAGAACAACAATTTTTCTCCCGCATCCTTGTAACAACCTTTTATGTACTTGAACACTGTGATCATGTCCCCTCTCAGTCTTCTCTTCTACAGACTAAACAAACACAACTTTTTCAATCTTCCCATATAGGTCATGTTTTCTAGACCTTTAATAATTTTTGTTGCTCTTCTCTGGACTTTCTCCAATTTGTCCACATCTTTCCTGAAATGTGGTGCCCGCAACTGGACACAGTACTCCAGTTGTGGCCTAATCAGCGCAGAGTAGAGCGGAAGAATTACTTCTTGTGTCTTGCCTGGTCTACGCTATGAGTTTAGTTCGAATTTAGCAGCGTTAAATCGAATTAACCCTGCATCCATCCACACAACGAAGCCATTTACTTCGAAATAAAGGGCTCTTAAAATCGATTTCTGTACTCCTCCCCGACGAGGGGAGTAGCGCCAAAATCGACATTGCCATTTCAAATTAGGGTTAATGTGGCCGCAATTTGACGCTATTGGCCTCCGGGAGCTATCCCACAGTGCACCATTGTGACCGCTCTGGACAGCAATCTGAACTTGGATGCACTGGCCAGGTAGACAGGAAAAGCCCCGCGAACTTTTGAATTTCATTTCCTGTTTGCCCAGCGTGGAGAGCACAGGTGACCATGCAGAGCTCATCAGCACAGGTAACCATGCAGTCTGAGAATCGAAAAAGAGCACCAGCATGGACCGTACGGGAGGTACTGGATCTGATCGCTATATGGAGAGAGGATTCCATGCTAGCAGAACTACGTTCCAAAAGACGAAATGCCAAAACATTTGAAAAAATCTCCAAGGGCATGATGGATAGAGTCCACAATAGGGACTCACTACAGGGCCGCGTGAAAGTTAAGGAGCTCAGACGAGCCTCCCAGAAAACCAAAGAAGTAAACGGAAGGTCCGGGGTAGAGCCGCAGACATGCTGCTTCTACGCTGAGCTGCATGCAATTCTAGGGGGGTCCGCTACCACTACCCCACCGCTGACCGTGGATTCCGAGGAGGGGATAATCTCAGCCATGCCTAGGGTGACCAGACATCCCGATTTCATCGGGACTGTCCTGATATTTGCTTGTTTGTCCCGCGTCCCGACCGATGTTCGGTCGGGACACTGGACAAACAAACAATTTTGCCATCCGGTCCGGCGCACAGGCGGAGCCCGGAGGGGCTCTCACACCCCCCCCGCCCCGACTCCACCCCCTCCTTCCCCCATTGGATCCCTCCCCAAATCCCTGCCCCCTCACTGCCCCATTGGATCCCAAGCCGGGCCTGGGGAGGAGAAGCCCCTGTGCAGCAGCCTGGGCACATGGGCCATGGCCGGCCGGGGCCGGGAGCACTGCAGTGCTGTGCGGCAGCTGCTCCAGCCCTGCAGCCCACGGGGCAGGAGCCGGCCGGGGTCCCCCGAACTGATAAACTTCCCCGCCGTTGCCGGGGAGCCCCGTGCCTCTCCCGCTCAGCTGCAGTTCAGCGGCTCACCCCGCCGGGAAGAAGCTGCTGGAGCACAGCCGAGCAGGAGAGGCGCGGGGCTCCCAGCCGGCAGCGGAACACGCCGCATGTCCCCGGGGTGTGCTGGGGGATGGGAGGCTCCGCGGGGAAGGCAGCGCGCGTGGCCGGGGTGCTGTGAGCTATCTGGCAGCACGGCTGGGGCCTACTAATGCCCCCGGCCCCTGCAAAACTGCTTTTTTTTGCTCCAACACCGTTTTTATTTATTTATTTATTTATTGCTCTACCCTCCCTCCACCCCAGGTCCCGATATTTCATCCCTGTGATCTGGTCACCCTAGCCATGCCTGAGGATTCTGCGGACGGGGAAGATGAAGAGGAGGAGGATGACGATGAGCTTCCAGAGAGCACACAGCACTCCATTCTCCCCAACAGCCAGGATCTTTTTCTCAGCCTGACTGAAGTACCCTCCCAAGCCTCCCAAGGCATTATCTCAGACCATGAAGCCATGGAAGGGACCTCTGGTGAGTGTACCTTTGTAAATATAAAACATGGTTTAAAAGCAAGCGTTTTTTAATGATTAATTTGCCCTGAGGACTTGGGATGCATTCGCGGCCAGTACAGCTACTGGAAAAGTCTGTTAACGTGTCTGGGGATGGAGCGGAAATCCTCCAGGGACATCTCCACGAAGCTCTCCTGGTGGTACTCCAAAAGCCTTTGCAGAAGGTTTCTGGGCAGTGCAGCCTTATTCCGTCCTCCATGGTAGGACACTTGACCACGCCATGCTAGTAGCAAGTAATCTGGTATCGTTGCATGACAAAGCCTGGCAGTGTATGGTCCCGGTGTTTGCTGGCATTCAAGCAACATCCGTTCTTTATCTCACTGTGTAATCCTCAGGAGAGTGATATCGCTCATGGTAACCTGGTTGAAATACGGGAATTTAATTAAGGGGACAGAGGTGGCCCTTCTTACTGGGCTGTTTGCCTGTGGCTGAAAAGAAATCCTTCCCTGTAGTAAGCCAAGCGCGGGGTGGGGGGAGGGATTGGCGCTGAGCTTTTCACGTATGGCTAGCAGGGATCTTCCCTGATACCAGCCACGCGGTGGGGGGAGGGATAAAGCGATCATCCCAGAGAACTGGATGGAGGGGGGTTAGTTTGTTTTTTGCTGCTGCATGTTAACAGGAAAACCGCAGCACTCAACGGGCTTTGCTTGGTATGTGGGAAAGGAGGCTGCTGCTTTTATGAAGGTTGCAGAAGCCGAAAGACAATGGCTTACCATGGCCGCATGCAAGCCGAATTCTGTTGCCCGGACCTGCGTCTGTGATCTCTAACACCAAAGCCGCAGGCACTCAATATTAAGATGCAAAATGCGACCTTGTACTGAAATCACATGTGCTATGTAATGTGAATAGTGTTGTTCACCGTGAAAGAGTATAAGCATTGTTCTATAAAATGTATCTATTTAAATACTTCTCTCCCTTTTTTCCCTCCCTCCCACAGCTGCAAATTTTTCAAGCCTCCCTCCTCCGTCCCGAAGGCTATCTCAGATAAGGCAGTGGGGAAAAAAGTACGTGAGACGAAATGTTCTCTGAAATCATGGAATCGACTCGCAATGAAAGAGCTCATCAGAATGAGTGGAAGGATGCGGTATCAAAGTACAAGAAAGATGCCAGTGAACGTGAGGACAGGAGGGACCAATGTGAGGACAGGAGGGACCAACGTGAAGAGAGGAGGGACGCTCGAGATCAGAGGTGGCGGCAGGAAGATCAGAGGAGGCAGGATGCAACGCTGGGGCTACTGCGGGATCAAACGGACATGCTCCGGCGTCTGGTGGAGCTTCAGGAACGGCAGCAGGATCATAGAGTGCTGCTGCAGCCCTTGTATAACGGCCCTCCCCCCTCACCATGTTCCATAGGCTCCTCACGTAGACATGTAAGAACGCGGGAGGAGAGGCTCCGTGCACCCTCCCACTCCACCCCAGTGGACAGCCCAACCAAAAGGCTGTCATTATATTGAACTGTTTTAGTGGCCTTTTCCTTCCCTCCTATCCTCCTCCCAAACCCAACCCGGGCTACCTTGTCAGTTCTCTCCCTCTTTTTATAATCAATTAATAAAGAATACATGATTTTTAAACGTTAGTGACTTTATTTCCTTTGCAACAAGCTGTGATCGAAGGGGGAGGGTGGGTTGCTTACACAGAATGAGTCAATCAAGGGGATGGGTTTTCATCAAGGAGAAACAAACAGAACTTTCACACGGTAGCCTGGCCAGTCATGAAACTGGTTTTCAAAGCTTCTTTGATGCGCAGCGCTTCCTGGTGTGCTCTTCTAATCGCCCTGGTATCTGGCTGCGCGTAATCAGCAGCCAGGCAATTTGCCTCAGCCTCCCACCCCACCATAAAGGTCTCCCCCTTACTCTCACAGAGATTGTGGAGCACACAGCAAGGAGCAATAACAATGGGAATATTGGTTTGGCTGAGGTCTGAGCCAGTCAGTAACTTGTGCCAGCGACCCTTTAAACGTCCAAATGCACATTCTACCACCATTCTGCACTTGCTCAGCCTGTAGTTGAACAGGTCCTGACTACTGTCCAGGCTGCCTGTGTATGGCTTCATGAGCCATGGCATTAAGGGGTAGGCTGGGTCCCCAAGGATAACTATAGGCATTTCAACATCCCCAACGGTTATTTTCTGGTCCGGGAAGTAAATCCCTTGCTGCAGCCGTTTAAACAGAGTAGTGTTCCTGAAGACGCGAGCGTCATGAACCCTTCCCGGCCATCCCACGATGTTGGTGAAACGTCCCTTGTGATCCACCAGTGCTTGCAGCACCATTGAAAAGTGCCCCTTGCGGTTTATATACTGGCTCCCCTGGTGCTCCAGTGCCAAGATACGGATATGGGTTCCATTTATCGCCCCACCACAGTTAGAGAATCCCATTGCAGCAAAGCCATCCACTATGACCTGCACGTTTCCCAGAGTCACTACCTTTGGTAGCAGCAGCTCAGTGATTGCTTTGGCTACTTGCATCACAGCAGCCCCCACAGTAGATTTGCCCACTCCAAATTGATTCCTGACTAACCGGTAGCTGTCTGGCATTGCAAGCTTCCACAGGGCTATTGCCACTCGCTTCTCAACTGTGAGGGCTGCTCTCATCTTGGTATTCTGGCACTTCAGGGCAGGGGAAAGTAAGTCACAAAGTTCCAAGAAAGTGCCCTTACACATGCGAAAGTTTCGCAGCCACTGGGAATCGTCCCAGACCTGCAACACTATGCAGTCCCACCAGTCTGTGCTTGTTTCCCGGGCCCAGAATCGGCGTTCCACGGCTATAACCTGCCCCATTAACAACATCATCTCCAAAGCGCCGGGGCCCACAGTTTGAGAGAATTCTGTGTCCATGCCTTCTTCACTCTCATCGCCGCGCTGCAGTCGCAGCCTCCTCCTCGCCTGGTTTTGCAGATTCTGGTTCAGCATAAACTGCACGATAATGCGCGAGGTGTTTACAATGTTAATTACTGCTCTCTTGAGCTTAGCGGGCTCCATGCTATGGTATGGCGTCTGCACAGTTCACCCAGGAAAAAAGGTGCGAAACGGTTGTCTGACATTGCTTTCATGGAGGGAGGGGTGAGGTTGTACTCAGAACCACCAGCGACAATGTTTTTTGCCCCATCAGGCATTGGGATCTCAACCCAGAATTGCAATGGGCGGGGAAGACTGCGGGAACTATGGGATAGCTATGGGTTAGCTACCCACAGTGCAACGCTCCACAAGTCGACGCTTGCCTCGGTACATGGACACACACCACTGAATTAATGTGCTTAGTGTGGCCGCATGCACGCGACTTTATACAGTCTGTTTTCAAAATTCGAATTCTGTAAATTCAGATTAATCCTGTAGTGTAGACATACCCTTACAGTACTCCTGCTAATACATCCCAGAATGATGTTTGCTTTTTTTGCACTGTTGACTCATACTTAGCTTGTGATCCACTTTGAACCCCAGATCCCTTTTCGCAGTACTCCTTCCTAGGCAGTCATTTCCCATTTTGTATGTCTGCAACCGATTGTTCCTTCCTAAGTGGAGTACTTTGCATTTGTCCTTATTGCATTTCATCCTATTTACTTCAGACCATTTCTCCAGTTTGTCCAGATCATTTTGAATTTTAATCCTAACCTCCAAAGCACTTGCAACCCCTCCCAGCTTGGTATCATCCGCAAACTTGATAAGTGTAACAGAGAGACTGTTACTGGGAGGGGTTCACCATGTCTCAGAGGATTGCATCCTGGTGGGAGGGGACTAGGCTTGTACTGGAATAAGGTCACTCTGTGCTTCACAGTGTTGCAGAACCTAGAATGTCCATTAGCAGGGAAAAATCCTGGGAGGAATCAGCATGTGGAATGGACAAAAGCCCCCTCTGAATTCTCTCACATTGCCTTTCTCGTCCTGGCAGGCTACAGAATAACGTCCACTTTTTGCTCCAGATCATCCCATCGTCTGAGGGGGAAGGAAATGGCTGCAATGGAGCTGACTCAGGTAAGAGATTATCAGGTTGCTGGTGGTGGGTTCTGCTTGGAGGGAGAGGAGCAGTACAGGCATAGGAAGGTGGTAGCTGCTAGAGGTGGTGGGAGGCAGGAAATATCTAGGGTGGAGAAAGGGAGGGGACAGGATGTGACAAACCTGCTGAGACTTGTGTAATGTAGGGTGTGATGGGTTGTCACCCCCGGGGTGCAGTCTGGGGGGCTTCTGGGAACCACTGTGCTCTCTAACCCTCAAACTGGGCTGACCCTTCTCACACTGCTTTGCTGGAGATTCAGCCAGCTTCTCCAGGCCCTGTTATCACCCAACATGACAGCAGGCGGCGCCATACACCCAACTAAGCTACCTGAGTGCTTTACCTAAGCCACTCAAGGACAGCTAGAAGACTACAACCAATTTCCTAGCTCCCCAACCTTGCACACCTGCTGTAGTATAAATCCAGAATTATACCATCTTATAGTGCACAGGGATCTCTATAATGTAATCTCATTAATATAATTCGCCTTCCCCTCGATATGGGAAAGATATGCACAACAAGCTTGTGTTAACCAAGCTCAGATTTTCCCCAGATACTTCACTCAAAATACTTAACACTGGTTAGGATAAAGCATAAAACAAGTTTATTAACTGCAGAAAGATAGATTTTAAGTGATTATTGTTAGAAGAAAAAAGGAGCAGGTTGATCCGGAGGTGAATATGAGTACAGGCTTCTTTATTGTGATACTTGTTCCCCTTGACCCAATTGTCGAGTAAGCACTGAATTAGTTACATCACACTCCTTTTATCTAAGTTAGTATGTACAGGCCTACATTCGTTACAACACCCCCAAAACCCTTACTAAGTAATAGAAACACTCATACTGTTAATATACCCACCCCATCTATTATTCACAGGATTACGCATGTCATACAGGCATTTTTACCTTATTAATGCAAAGAACTGTATTTTCCTGTTGCTACAAATTTCCTAGTTATGGCAACTTATTTATTAAGCAAAGGATTACTGCCTGCTTATGCCTTTGTCAAAGCAGATTACTTAGCAAATAACCAAAAACTCAAACTAAGCCTAACATACTAGATGGATAGAATTTGAATTAGCAATTTCTCACCCTGACTGATGATACAAGCAGTCCACCAAGTTTCCATACACTAGCTAGAAATCCCTTTACTCTGGGAACAGCACTTCCCCCAGTTCAGTCTTTGTTCCTCGGGTGTTTCCAGGAGTTCTCTTGTGTAGGGAATGAGGTCAAGAGACGATGTCACCCCCACCTTATGTAGCTTTTCCATATGGCGGGAACCCTTTGTTCCAAACTCAGTTCCCAGTCCAGTTTGTGGAAAAATACAGGTAGCAAAATGGAGTTCAGTGTCATGTGGTCTGGTCACATGCCCTAGAATGCCCTGGTGAGTCATAGTAGCCATGACTCATAGGCTGGCTGAAACATTCACAGGAAGGCTAAGCTCTTCCACAGTCCATTGTCTTTGTTGATGAGCCATCAGCACTGTCTGGCTTCTTCATTGTTGTACCTGAAAGGCTAGTTGTGGGTGTTACCCAGAGTAAGCACATTTGAAATGCAGATACATAGTCAATATCCATAACTTCAGATACAAACATGTTCCACGCACACAAATAGGATAATCCTATTCAGCAAATTATAACTTTTCCAATGACACTGCACATGATGCATCTTGCACAAAATGCATCATAATTATGACCTAATCATATTATACTCATACCACTATGCTGAATATGGGCTGTAGTGTCAGATAGGGCCTAATTTCAAGGCACAAGAGTTGGGAATGGAACTTCCTCTCTTTGTGGAACAGGAAATAACCCTCCATCCAGGACTGGGAAAACTTGCCAGACTCCCAGTGCTGGAGCCTGAATCTACTGACACTTCATTAGTTACCACCACCCCCAATCTTTGTGGCAACTGCAAACTTTATCAGTGATGATTTTATATTCTCTTCCAGGTCATTGATAAGAATGTTAAATAGCACAGGGCCAAAATCCAATCCTTGCGGGAACCCGCTAGAAATAAATCCACTTGACCATGGTTCCCCATTTACAATCACAGTTTTTAATCTATTTAATGTATGCCGTGTTTATTTTGTATCATTCTAGTTTTTTAGTCAAAATATTGTGCTGAACCAAGTCATATGCCTTACAGAAGTCTAGCTATATTACATCAATACTATTAGCTGCGACCAAACTTTTGATCTCATCCAATGAGGATATCCAGTTAGTTTGATAGGATCTATTTTCTCTAAACCTTTGTTAATGGGAACTTATTATATTACCCTCCTTTAATTCTTTATAAATGGAATACAGTATTGGTTGCTCCATTATCTTGTCCAGTGTCAATGTCAGATTGACACTCTTTTAATTAGCTGGGTCATCTCTTTTACAATTTTTAATTTTTAATTGCACAGCATTAGCTTTATTCCAGTCTTCTGGAATTTCCCCAGTGTTCCACGTCCTAATTAAAATCAACATTAAAAGACGACCACACTCCTCCACTACATCTTTTAAAACTCTTGGATACAAGTTATCTTGACCTCCTGATTTAAAAATGTCTAACTTTAATAGCTGCTGTTTACCGTACTCGTGAGTTATTGTTGGAATGGAAAGACTGTCAGCGTCAACATCTTATGATATGAGTTACATCATCTGTTTCTCTCCAAATACAGGAGAGAAATATTTATTGAACACTTTTTCCTCTTCTGCATTATTTTTGATAATTCTGCCATTTCCGTCTAGTAATTTACCACTACCATTGTTAGGATTAATTTTGTACTTAATATACTTTTAAAAACTTCCTTCTTATTGTCATTGATTGATCATTCATTTCTGATAGCTTCCCTTACCAATTTTCTCCAATTCTGACCGTCTTACTTATATTCTTTACTATTGACTTCCCCTTACTTCTATATTTTATTTGGAGAGTGTTGGGATTCCTATCAGGGAGCCACCTGCAGGGTCCAGAGACAACCCCATCTCCTATATCAAGCTCTGGCTAGTAGGTATGTGATAAATGTGAAGACCCTGCCTCCGTCTGTCAGCTGGGAGACAGAGAGGTTCTCTCTTTCTACCCTCTGATGCCTCGTGGCTGCTCTAGGCAAGGTGGGGTGGGACTCTGTTAACATGTGCCTCCCAGAGCTTCCATTTACCTGGTGCTGCTGTTCCGTGAATAGTGGGGTTGTGACTCGGGCTTCAGGTACTGAGTGTTGGACTCTTACTCTTTCAGGAGCCGGTGACTTTCGAGGAGGTGGCTGTGTATTTTACCAGGGAAGAGGGGACTCTGCTGGACCCCACTCAGAGAGCCCTCTACAGGGATGTCATGCAGGAGAACTATGAGATGGTGGTCTTTCTGGGTAAGGAGTTCTGTCCCCTCGGTTATTAAAGCTGTGGGGTCTCTAAAGAACCTGAGTAGTAATAACTTTATACCTTCATTCGTCATACAAGTTTTCACAAGTTTCCTTACCCCCCCCTTTTTTTTGCCTTATCTCCCACCCACTAGTATAATTTTTGTACATGTGCCTTTTTGGTGCCGTCAGTCATTTTAAAATTGCATTTAATGTATCCTTATTGGACCCATTAATAACTACATTAATAACTAGAGCTTCCATGCCTTTTCCTCATTTTAAGAGGAAAATATGCTGCCTGTAGAATTCTAAATTGAGTAAATAGGTGTATGACTCATGCATGGCTTGTGTGACAGTCAGATGAGCTCATCTTTTGATAGGAGAGCGTATAATTTTGCCATTCAGGACCCCAAGGGAGAACAGAGCCTTGGGAATGGAGGAGAAGGGAGGCGTAGCTTATTCTGGATTGCCAGGACATGGGGAAGGTGTGTGCTGGATTAGAGCTAAGAAGCAGCAGGGATGGAGGAGGTAGTGAGAGACGAGGAGGAAACACAAGAAGTTCCCAAGGTGCCGGAAGGTGGTGACGACTGAGAGTAATGGGAAGAAGGGGAGAGGAGTGTGGAGTAAGGGCACCCAGGAAGTGGGGTGGGTGGGTCAATGGGAGGTAGGAGAGGTTTGGGATTCAGAGCTGTGGGGGATCCCAGACCTTTAACCCCGAATCCCTACCCAAGCCTTGTTGCTTTAGAGCCTACACTCCAGTTTTATTTCTGTTTAGTTTCACTTCAATATACATTTTCCCCCTAATATTATTATTTAAACTCTTGACCTCCCTCTCCCACTCATTACCCCCCTCCCCATATAACCTCCCCATCTCTATGCACAGTGACCCTGGCCACTGATCCTGAATCCCTGCTGCATTCCTCCCTCCCATAACAGGGCCCCTACCCTGGCACAAATGGGCACTTTGTTGATGATGTCACAGGGTGGTAGTGTAGCCTGTACAATTTTTACACCTATAAGATTATGTATTGGGGTACAACTTGCCCTTGTACGTGGCTGCTCAAAGTTAATTGAGAAGATGAAATTTGGTGAAACACACAAACTTGATTTAATACAGACAGTTCTAATTGAAATTATAGGCAAGGATCAATACGCATAATGATTAGACTAAGATAAGTATTGTAAAGAGGGTCTTGCATTGAGCATACTTACAAGTTATGGACACCATTGGAAACAAAGATCGAGGGGCAAGGGAGACCATCAGAAGCGAGGCCCTGATTCAGTTTACACTGTCTCGGGGACCCGACAAAATGAAAAAATGGTAACTAGGAGAGGTATTTTATCTGCTTCCTTATGGTAATAGGATGGCTGTATACCATATCTGCTCCTTTACTCTGATTACAAGAATGTCAATAGCTGCCCCAAAGCATATGTGGCCTTTGGGAAGTCCATAATTAAGCATCAAGCATTAATACTCATGATTTACATCACTTAGGGTATGTCTACACTACAGGATTAATCCGAATTTAGATAATTCGAATTTGGGAAACAGGTTGTATAAATTCGATTGTGCGCGGCCACACTAAGCACCTTAATTCGGTTTTAAACCACATTAATTCGGTGGTGTGCGGCCACACTACCCCATTAACTTAAACACAGTAATTCGGTGGTGTGCGTCCACACTAACCCTAATTCGAATTAACAAAATCGATTTAGGCTCTACTCCGTTCGTCGAGGTGGAGTACAGAAATCGATTTAAAGGGCCCTTTAATTCGAATTAACTGGCTCTGTAGTGTGGACGGGTGAAGGGTTAATTCGGATTAACGCTGCTAAATCCGAATTAATCCCGTAGTGTAGACCAGGCCTTACTTATTAATAATTCCAATATATGAATGCGTCCAACTGCTGAGATACTGCATAGCAACCTAATTGCTAAACCCCGCCCCAAAGTTCCTTCTTTCAGAATCCTGTGGCGTATTGCACCTATTTGTGGTTACTCGTTAGTCTCTCAAAATGAGGGTGCAAATATGCTTCTCTCCTTAGGCCTATTCAGGTAAATCCCAGACTTCAGCATAACTTCTCCCACAAAGCCTCAACCTTAACTGTAGCAAGCTTAATAACCCATTTATTTATGTTCACCTCCTTGCCCCTCCATGCATGTTCCAAGCTAATAAGCAATACTCTAATAATGACATTTTACTTCTAGCGAGTATAAAATTGCCCACAAGACATGACTAGGTCATAGATCATAAAATCAGGTCGGGGTCAACAGGAGTGAGAGTTTGGAGAGAGTCTTGTCCCCCCTCTCCCCATCTGCAGAAGCCACAAGCTGTCTTCCTTCCAAGCTCCTTGGATCTTTGAGCCTGTCCCTCCTGAGGTTGCGTGGTCCAGTTCTTGTTTCTTACATTCTCCTTTTCCGGAAGAATTAGAGGCTGTTGCTCCTGAATTTTAGTGTTTAATTCCCCAGCCTCCACAGACTGGGAGAGTTTAATTCTCCCTCCCATTACACCTGAGTCACTAGATTTCCTAATTCCCCAAAAAGTGCTTTTGCAATGTCACAGTTTTGGGGTAGCTAAGCCTCCATGGTCTGCTCAAGGAATGCCCTGTCAGGTATCAGGTGTCTACCAAGCCCCTCTCTATGGGTAGGGGCCCACATGCCTCTCCTTTTTGACCAGGGTTTGAGGATTGCAGCTTGTCCTCCACTGTGTTCTCTGGACTACCATCCAGTTTCTGTGCTTTGCTTTTTCTCCAAGGGCTGTGAGCAGTGTGTGTGTGCGATAGAGGTGGGGATTTTGGTGATACTTGTATGATGCCAATACACACCTCAGTTTCCCTCTGTGATTGGTATTGCTATGATTATAAAGAGCAGGAGACATGAGGTGTTTTGTCACATAGCTGTCATGGGGTGATATGAATGGGTCATTAAGGACTGGCTGGGGCCAACCTACATCAATGGAATACCCGAGAGAGACGAGGGAATAATTGTCACCTGTCCATAGGAGGATCTCTGTTTGGCTGAGTGAAGCATATATGGACTCATTATGTTTTTGGGAGCAGGAAGAACTGGGCTCACAGACGCAGGGAGCTCTACCGGAATGAAGACAAATGGACAGACACAGTGAAAGGAAAACAAAATGTTTTTTACAGTAGCATGGCTCAAGGGCATTGGACTATTATCTTCTTTGCTTCTCTGTGCTAATCTAAGGACTTTCCAATGCTGTGTTTCAGTTGACTAATAAACCCTGTTATGTTTTAAAAGTCTGCCCAGTGTTACAGTAAAAACTTGCTCTGTGCATTGAATGAGGAACAGTCACTGAACAGGAATGTCGTTCAGCTGGACCTGCTGGGCAGAGCTCACAGGTTGAAATAGGAGTGTTGAAGCCAGAGGCTCAGTCTCAGGCCTATCCTTGTGGAAGAGTGGGACCCATTGGGGGTCTAGTGCACTCAAGGGGCACCTCACAAGGACTGTTTATAAGCCAGGGCATTGCACAGATGCTGTGGATCCATGACAGTGTCAGTGTGCCTTCTGGAGAAAAGATATAAAACAAGAAAAGCATCTAAATGCGTATTTACCATCGCCCCTTCATCAGTCCTCGTGGGAATCCCTGATCCATTCCAAAGTGTATTAAAACCTTCCTTAAATCAGATCATGTCAATTTGTCGCCAAAAAGACCCACCTCAATCAGCTCAAACTCAGCTGTTTCTCCCCAAAAAGTCTTTCGTCTTCAGTCTCCTGAAAGAAGTAAAATCAGTCACTGACCCTATCTGCATGGGACAAAGCTTCAAAAGATGGAGATCTGCATAACTAGCAGTCAGCCCCCAGCCTCTGCCCTGCACCCGGGGGGGAGTCAGGTGTCTCCAGGCAGAAATCTGGGGGGCAGAAGGGCATGACGCTATGTGCCCTGCCCACACATCAGCTCTGCCCTGCACCGTGGGGATGAGTCAGGTGTCTCCGAGCAGAAATCTGGGGGGTTGTGACCCTGCATGCCCCACCCACCCTCTGTTCAGGAATTCTGGATATGAAGGGTGATTCCAGAAATAAAGAGTAATTTTGGAAAAAATGCAGTAATAGCGTCAATTTCCAGAAAACACTGGCCCTAGTCATAACATTAAATACAATAGTCTAAAGATATATGCCTGTGTTCATCAGATCTTTCACTCTGCCTTCACATAGTTCACTCTGCTGGTAGGTTCTACCCCTTCCCCCATTCTGTGTCTGTCTTGTCTATTTAAATTGTAAATTCTTCAGGGCATGGGCCATCTACTATTCTGGGTTTGTACTGTGCCTAGCACAATGGGGGCCCACTGTTAGTTGGCCGTTAGGCACTAAGGTAATGAATATGATTTATAATAATAATAACTCTCCTGCCACTTTGAGCCAAGGAAGCTGGCCTTGGGATGTTACTACTTAAAATGAGCTGGGGTTAAAACCATGGAATATTCTTTGTGACAAGTATCCCACAAATTCCATGGACCTTTCTTGTTTTCTTTGCCGTGAGCAGGGTTTCCAGTTTCCAAACCTGATGTGATCTCGCAGCTGGAACTAGGGGAAGAGCCGTGGATCCCAGACCTCTACGAATCTGAGAAAAAAGTGATCCTGAGAGCTGTCTGCACAGGTGAGGAATTGGTTAAACCAACTCAAAAACAGTCCGTGCATACAGGAAACATTTGGGATGCCCTACAAAGACCTTGTAAGCTCTCCAAGTTCAGAACTGTTCCCTGCAGATGTGGAATCACTAGGCAGAGGTCACTCATGGCTTCCCACCTATCCTGACTGACAACTGGCAGCAGGTCCCTCCCCAATCTTGCTTTCCCCTGAGAGTTCTGGTGGGATGCAGACCCAGAACTGATCCCTCCCTCTCTCCTCTGGGAAAAGGTTTGGGGATAATCAGTTCCTGATATGTTTGATCTCTCCCGCACATATTTTGATTTGTTCACCCCTTTTTCCATTCCTGTCTCTGAGATTTCCTTTCTCTCTTGTGCAGGGAGTGACCTATGTCTGGATTCTCTCTGTCTCCTATCAGGTGATGGGATGGTGAGTGAGAATGAGGAGAAACCCCAGCAGGAAGATGCTGAGCAAGTAGAACCACATGGGATGTTATCCGGAAGATCTAAAGTGAATGATTCTGGGAATTGTGCACTCCCAGAAAAAGCAAAAGCCTGTGAGCCTCAGCACAGGCCAGAGGAAAACTTCAGTAGCCACTCAGACCTTATTACACGCAAGAGCATTAACTTGTTAGAGACACGCTACACGTGCCATGAGTGCGGGAAAATCTTCAATCAGAGCTCTGCTCTTACCACACATCAGAGAATCCACACTGGAGAGACATCCTACCCATGCCATGAGTGTGGGAAAAGCTTCTATCGGAGCTCACACCTTATCAGACATAGGAGAATCCACACTGGTGAGAAACCTTATGGATGCTCTGAGTGTGGGAAACAATTCAATCAGATCTCAAACCTTATTAGACATCAGAAAATTCACACAGGAGAGAAACCCTACATGTGCTTTGAGTGTGGGAAAAGCTTCAATCGGAGCTCAGCACTTACCACACATCAGAGAATCCACACAGGTGAGAAACCTTATGGATGCTCTGAGTGTGGGAAATGCTTCAGTGATATTTCTTTCCTTATCTCACATCAGAGAATTCACACAGGAGAGAAACCCTACAAGTGCTCTGAGT
>NW_020715675.1:0-2727 GCF_002925995.2 Terrapene triunguis
CCTACAAGTGCTCTGAGTGTGGAAAATGCTTCAGTCGGAGCTCAAGCCTTATTAGGCATCAGAAAATTCACATAAGAGAGAACTGTAATAAATGCCTTGATTAGGGCTGGCCAAAGATTTTTTTTTTTTTTAATATCACATTTTCTAATTCCCACATAGTGATCTTTGCACCACCTTCACTGTGGTCTCTCAACTCCCCCAGATGGGTTGCTTGCTTCTGCCTTTTGCAGCTCACCCTTCTTTGGGGTCAGTCCTGTGATCTTTTCTATCAACTCCTTTCCTTTTGAGTCGTAGTAGTGTGTCCCCTCCAGCCAGGAACATTCATCAGCTCCAGATGGGGGAGAAGTGTTTGATTCCAACAAGCAACACTGAGGCAAAAACTGCCTGTGCCTTACATCCACTAGGTCGGTACATGGCGTTGGCTGCTCAAGTTAGTGATCTTGGTGTAAAATGACAATTATAGTTGTAGCGCAGATGCAGCCCAGGTGCAGTAGTTGGCAATAGCTTTCCCCTTGACCTGACCTAAACTCCATCACGTTTCCTAGTCTAAACAAATCCTGAGCATCACGGTTATACTGTTCCCCCATTTCAAAGCAATTGTTAGTCATCAAGTTCCCCCTTTGGGAACAAATTGTTTCATTCCCAGTTGCTCTGATGTTGCTTCAGGTTGTGCTCGAGAGCAGATATTTTTACTACCATTTTCCTCACTTAAAATATAATGAACTGTAACAAATAGCTGGAACAGGGCAGGGATAGGGGAAAATGTCATTTCCCCTCTGTAACAACAGAAGAAGACAGGGTAAGTCAGAGAGATTCCCTTATTCCTCATCACCATCCCAATCCCTCTGTTGTTCAATTGGTTAGGTCAATATTTTCCCTAAAGGGCTGGGAAGAGGATTCCTTGATAAATGACTTGTAACCAAGCAAAATACCCATACATTTGGCTCCCAAAGCAGTTGTGGCCAAGGCCCTGCAGGAGGTCGCTCCTGAAGATATCTCCTTCCTAATCAGTTGCATGTTGCCTATTATTTGGGAAATGCAATCCCTATCTAGGTAGGGATGGGGAAAATGGAAGTGATATTTCTGTTCAGCTCACCCCTGGGAGATGCTGCAAATGTGTAGAAAATTAAATCCATGTTGTATGTGATATAGCTGAAGAAAGATACCTATTTTTAATAGATACCTGACATTTGGTGTCTTACAGGGGTTCTATGCTGCACCTGAATTTAGACCTTAATTTAAACCTGTGCCACCAGATTAAAGAAATAAAAGGGCATTTTGGGGGGGAGTTATACCTCACTATCACTACTGATATGTTGTATGGTTGGAGAAGAATTCTATGCCAGAGAAGTGTAAAATTACTTCAAGTAAGGTCAAAGATTTGACAAGAACTCAGGTAGAAATTGCAGGTACAAGTAGTTGATTTTCACCCCAGAGATGGAAGCTATGGTGACCTGTGGCCCAGGTAAACTATTTTTATAATGCTGCTCACTAGTTAAGTGGCATTGATCATGCTCCTAAAGGATGCCATGATTAAATTGGGAACAACTGTTTTTTTTCAACTGATTCCTTCATAGCCATTCCATGCCTATGGGTCCCAATCTGGCTGCCTTGTTGGAGAAGAAGCACTTCCATGCTGGGCAAATGATGGTAGCCAGTGGGGGAATGTATCAGATTCCAAGTTCAGACTGCAGTATATATGAATACTGAGTCCAGAGTCTGTGGTTTGGTCTCTTAGTTTACTCTTGAATCTAATGCGTTTGTATCACTTCTCCACCTCCTGCTACTTTGAAAGATTAGAAAGTGTGAAAATAGAGCACAGATGGTTTTTCTCATGATGCAGCCTTCCCACGTAGTAAGAGACCCCTTCCACCCACACTTATGGGAGATGACCCAGGGAGAAATGAACTCTCAGAAATTGAAGGCTCCTAGGTTATTGTAGAATGTGACTTCACACAAAGCTGACTGTGGAAATAGGAATTAAGAGAAAACTGCCCTAGAGGTTTATATTTTGTAATCTTTGAATAAGTTGTTACCAGCGACAATTAAATTAAACATGAAGTTAATTAGTGTAATCAGTGTAAAAGGCTGATTCTGTGATAACTTTCAGTGTTACAATATGATTCGGGTTTTCTTCTAGTTCTCTCCCTGCCCCCTCCTATTACAGGTCTGTCTCATCTTACGCTGGGGTTATGTTCCGTAGTCAGCGCCTAAAGTGAAAATCACGTATAGTCAAAATTACATTGAGTGTAATGGCGGGCGGAATCGCACGCACTACAGAAACAGTATTTAAATTGTTATTTTTCTCTTTTTTTTTCCTTTTTTTTTGTTTCTTTGTTTTTGCCGAGCGCATAAAGCTGAAATCGCGCATGTTAAATGCGCCTAAGATGCGACAGACCTGTATATCGGAAATGGTGGCTAATCCTGAAATTAAAACCTCACTCTAAAGGAATTAGAGTGGGGGTGTGAAAGTTACTAGTGACCCCCCTTAATAGCTAGGAGCCTTTATGTCAACCAGTGGCCATTAGGGGGAAGCAGATACCTCACTACACAGTAGCCTGAACTTTTGAACTGTCTTCTCTCCTCTGCCTTGAGGGAGAGGGAACTAGCTCCAAGCCGGTTTTCACTGACCAGATAGCAAAAGCACGGGTCTGACAACCACCAATCAAGTGTTAACACGGCAAGGGCATTTGTCTGAATGTGTATAAAGGATCTGTAAAATGTGTG
>NW_020715676.1:0-2724 GCF_002925995.2 Terrapene triunguis
CCTACAAGTGCTCTGAGTGTGGAAAATGCTTCAGTCGGAGCTCAAGCCTTATTAGGCATCAGAAAATTCACATAAGAGAGAACTGTAATAAATGCCTTGATTAGGGCTGGCCAAAGATTTTTTTTTTTAATATCACATTTTCTAATTCCCACATAGTGATCTTTGCACCATCTTCACTATGGTCTCTCAACTCCCCCAGATGGGTTGCTTGCTTCTGCCTTTTGCAGCTCACCCTTCTTTGGGGTCAGTCCTGTGATCTTTTCTATCAACTCCTTTCCTTTTGAGTCGTAGGAGTGTGTCCCCTCCAGCCAGGAACATTCATCAGCTCCAGATGGGGGAGAAGTGTTTGATTCCAACAAGCAACACTGAGGCAAAAACTGCCTGTGCCTTACATCCACTAGGACGATACATGGCGTTGGCTGCTCAAGTTAGTGATCTTGGTGTAAAATGACAATTATAGTTGTAGTGCAGATGCAGCCCAGGTGCAGTGGTTGGCAATAGCTTTCCCCTTGACCTGACCTAAACTCCATCACGTTTCCTAGTCTAAACAAATCCTGAGCATCACGGTTATACTGTTCCCCCATTTCAAAGCAATTGTTAGTCATCAAGTTCCCCCTTTGGGAACAAATTGTTTCATTCCCAGTTGCTCTGATGTTGCTTCAGGTTGTGCTGGAGAGCAGATATTTTTACTACCATTTTCCTCACTTAAAATATAATGAACTGTAACAAATAGCTGGAACAGGGCAGGGATAGGGGAAAATGTCATTTCCCCTCTGTAACAACGGAAGAAGACAGGGTAAGTCAGAGAGATTCCCTTATTCCTCATCACCATCCCAATCCCTCTGTTGTTCAATTGGTTAGGTCAATATTTTCCCTAAAGGGCTGGGAAGAGGATTCCTTGGTAAATGACTTGTAACCAAGCAAAATACCCATACATTTGGCTCCCAAAGCAGTTGTGGCCAAGGCCCTGCAGGAGGTCGCTCCTGAAGATATCTCCTTCCTAATCAGTTGCATGTTGCCTATTATTTGGGAAATGCAATCCCTATCTAGGTAGGGATGGGGAAAATGGAAGTGATATTTCTGTTCAGCTCACCCCTGGGAGATGCTGCAAATGTGTAGAAAATTAAATCCATGTTGTATGTGATATAGCTGAAGAAAGATACCTATTTTTAATAGATACCTGACATTTGGTGTCTTACAGGGGTTCTATGCTGCACCTGAATTTAGACCTTAATTTAAACCTGTGCCACCAGATTAAAGAAATAAAAGGGCATTTTGGGGGGGAGTTATACCTCACTATCACTACTGATATGTTGTATGGTTGGAGAAGAATTCTATGCCAGAGAAGTGTAAAATTACTTCAAGTAAGGTCAAAGATTTGACAAGAACTCAGGTAGAAATTGCAGGTACAAGTAGTTGATTTTCACCCCAGAGATGGAAGCTATGGTGACCTGTGGCCCAGGTAAACTATTTTTATAATGCTGCTCACTAGTTAAGTGGCATTGATCATGCTCCTAAAGGATGCCATGATTAAATTGGGAACAACTGTTTTTTTTCAACTGATTCCTTCATAGCCATTCCATGCCTATGGGTCCCAATCTGGCTGCCTTGTTGGAGAAGAAGCACTTCCATGCTGGGCAAATGATGGTAGCCAGTGGGGGAATGTATCAGATTCCAAGTTCAGACTGCAGGATATATGAATACCGAGTCCAGAGTCTGTGGTTTGGTCTCTTAGTTTACTCTTGAATCTAATGCGTTTGTATCACTTCTCCACCTCCTGCTACTTTGAAAGATTAGAAAGTGTGAAAATAGAGCACAGATGGTTTTTCTCATGATGCAGCCTTCCCACTTAGTAAGAGACCCCTTCCACCCACACTTATGGGAGATGACCCAGGGAGAAATGAACTCTCAGAAATTGAAGGCTCCTAGGTTATTGTAGAATGTGACTTCACACAAAGCTGACTGTGGAAATAGGAATTAAGAGAAAACTGCCCTAGAGGTTTATATTTTGTAATCTTTGAATAAGTTGTTACCAGCGACAATTAAATTAAACATGAAGTTAATTAGTGTAATCAGTGTAAAAGGCTGATTCTGTGATAACTTTCAGTGTTACAATATGATTCGGGTTTTCTTCTAGTTCTCTCCCTGCCCCCTCCTATTACAGGTCTGTCTCATCTTACGCTGGGGTTATGTTCCGTAGTCAGCGCCTAAAGTGAAAATCACGTATAGTCAAAATTACATTGAGTGTAATGGCGGGCGGAATCGCACGCACTACAGAAACAGTATTTAAATTGTTATTTTTCTCTTTTTTTTTCCTTTTTTTTTGTTTCTTTGTTTTTGCCGAGCGCATAAAGCTGAAATCGCGCATGTTAAATGCGCCTAAGATGCGACAGACCTGTATATCGGAAATGGTGGCTAATCCTGAAATTAAAACCTCACTCTAAAGGAATTAGAGTGGGGGTGTGAAAGTTACTAGTGACCCCCCTTAATAGCTAGCAGCCTTTATGTCAACCAGTGGCCATTAGGGGGAAGCAGATACCTCACTACACAGTAGCCTGAACTTTTGAACTGTCTTCTCTCCTCTGCCTTGAGGTAGAGGGAACTAGCTCCAAGCCGGTTTTCACTGACCAGATAGCAAAAGCACGGGTCTGACAACCACCAATCAAGTGTTAACACAGCAAGGGCATTTGTCTGAATGTGTATAAAGGATCTGTAAAATGTGTG
>NW_020715677.1:0-13845 GCF_002925995.2 Terrapene triunguis
GGCCCAGGTCACCGGTAGGGATCACTGTCCGAGGACTATTTCAGCCCCACTTTCTTGGGTGGACCTCCCACAATGGGAGATGCAGAGCACCCCCCGCAACACGCAACACACACACTCACACACACTCACACCTCCTGGTAGTGGGAGGGGAACAGGAGAAAGGACAAAAGAAGTAAGAGATGAAGCGAAAGGCAGGAGGGATGGAGGAAAAGGTAAAACGAAAAGGACAAACCCTAATGTCCCCAGTGATTCCATGGGACAAAATCCCAGGTGGGCTATAAAATTCTGCCACCTTGAACTAGTGTTTTCCATGCCTGGAACTCAGCTGGCACCGGGTGGATCAGACTGAACAGGTTACAAGCCTCTCCGAGGTTCTTACCTTCTCAACAGGGATGTCTGTTTTCTAGTAAAATCAGTAAAAGGAAAGGAGAAAACTCGAAAGAGGTTCCTCCTCGCACTCACCTACGTGAACCCTAATACTCTCTCAGTCCTCAAAGAGAGACCTCGAGAAGGAGACTTGCTGAAGCAAAGCCACAGGGGTCTCTGAGGTTTCCCTGGCCCTGCGCCCCTATCCTGCCTGGCTCATGTCAGCATCTCTCTGTGAGGTCACCACCTCCCCATCACCTTTGACCAATAGGCTGAGGTCCTGCAAAAGGCCTTTGTGATGTCACTGCCACACACACCCCTCCCCTGAAGTGCTATTGTCCTGCCACTGACCAGACACTTTGAAGGTTTGAGCTACTCCCTGTGGATCACCCCACTCAATTCTAGGAAGCAAGCCGGCTAGACAGTAAAACATCAGAGGCTGCTCCCAATGCTACACTCAGTTTTAACAAAATAAGTAGACTTTATGGCCAGAAGAGACCTTTAGAGCATCTAATCTAACCCCCTGCATATCATAGGCTTCCTGTATAGTACAATAGTTACTTTTTGGGCACACACATTCCAGAAAGGCATCTAGTCTTCATTCAATGACATCAAGAGATGGAGAATCCACCACTTTCCCTTTTAGTGAGTGCAAGGGGGCTCCATTTCCCCTTCCACTAGCTCCATTTACAGTGAGCCACAGCAGTACCTGCAGCAGGGAGCAGGAGTTGCTGGTGGCCTCAGAGGCACAGCCCCAGCAGTGCCTCAGGCACCTGGCGCAAGTGCCGGATGATGCGGAGCTGGTGCATCACTTTGGCCGTGACGTCCTCCTGCTGCAAGGGAATGAGAACCTGTCAGAGACTCAAACGCCCCGAGGAATCAGGGGGAATTAAGGGCACCTGGAACCAGCAGCATTTCACCCAGCACCTGCCCACCACTGAGGGATGGATTCACCTCCTGACCCCCAGAATGGAGTCTTCTTGTCCTTTCTAGTAACCTCCAGTGCCAACCCCCTGATACCAGACACCTCTGTGTTCTTGGGGAACCAGGGTGCAGTCTCCAACTTGATTCATGAAAGACACCCCCTATCACCACCTCTGCTTAAACTAAAACCCATCAGAGGAAAAATCTTGCAGAGAGCAGTGAAGGGCATTGGGTGACACACCTAGACCCCTCCTGACAAGGGTGACAAGATTAAGACATCTCCATTAGCATACAGAATGGAGAGCAGAGACAACTCCCCTAGCCTCATCTGCATGAAAGATGAGACAGGAAGACATCTCAATTTACATACAGAATGGAGAACAGAGAACCACTCTCTCAGTCCTCAATGAGAGACCTCGAGAAGGAGACTTGCTGAAGCAAAGCCACAGGGGTCTCTGAGGTTTCCCTGGCCCTGCGCTCCGTCCTGCCTCCCTGATATCAGCATCTCTCTGTGAGGTCACCACCTCCCTACCACCTTTGACCAATAGGCTCAGGTCCTGCAAAAGGCCTTTGCGATGTCACTGCCACACCCACCCATCCCTGAAGTGCTAATGTCCTGCTGCTGGCCTAACACTTTGAAGGTTTGAGCTACTCTCTGTGGATAACCCCACTCAATGCGTGTTCATTCTAGGAAGCAAGCCGGCTAGACAGTAAAACATCAGAGGCTACTCCCAACGCTACACTCATTTTTAACAAAATTAGTAGACTTTATGGCCAGAAGAGACCTTTAAAGCATCTAATCTAACCCCCTGCATATCACGGGTTTCCTTTATAGCACAACAGTTACTTTTTTGGAAAACACATTCCAGACCTCCAGGATAAAATGATAAGGCGTATCATTGAACAGAGCGAGCAGCCCAAACTAAACTGGCTGTGAGTGCCAGGAAATAACAATTCCAGTGGCAGGAAGTTGAAGCCAGAGAAAATATGGTGCAAATTTTTCACAATGTGTGTACTTAAATCACTGGAACAAGGGACATGGTGGAGTCTCCATCTCCTGTAGTCCTTCAATCAGAATTGTAAGTCTCTTCCTTTAAAATAAATAAATTAATAAATAATTGCTCTAGCTCACCCATAAGTTACTGGGCTGGATGCAGGAATCACTGGGAGAAATTCTCTGGCCTGTGTCATACAGAGGGTCAGATTAAATGATCATAAAAGTGCCTTCTGGCCTTAACATCTATGACTCTATGGAATGTATGAGCGGCTGAGGATTAGAAACCTTAAGTGCCAAGTTGCAGTAGCAGGTGAGCAGTTACTCTACAGCCTTAATAAGGAAGGGGAGGACATGTGGCCTATTGCCTCCCCGCCCCTCCCCCCCCCGCGCTCTCTCTCACACACACATTTGCGACCAGGATTCGTATGACAATTGTCTACAGAGATGACATAAATAAATAAAAATAAAATAAATTAATGGAGATATCCTATCTCCTAGAACTGGAAGGGACCTTAAAAGGTCATGGAGTCCAGCCCCCTGCCTTCACTAGCAGGACCAAGTACTGATTTTGCCCCAGATCCCTAAGTGCCCCCCTCAAGGATTGAACTCATAACCCTGGGTTTGCAGGCCAATGCTCAAACCACTGAGCTATCCCTCCCCCCATACAGAGACAACAGATTGCGCCAGTGGTAAAAATAAGTGCCAGCAGGTTAAGCGTTAACAGTCTCAGACCCACGCAGATGAAGATTTAACAGCAATCAGTGCTGTAATTCTCTACTCATGCCTCTGGCCTGTTTGTTTGAGAAGTTCAGTTATTTATTGGGACAAGTTTAAAGAATGAAGCAAGGGTGATGCAGCAGTATATTGTATTTATAGTCTCTTTAAAATTAGTTGTTTAATCACCAGAAGGCCTCCCATTATCAGGGGTCTCTCACATGAAGTAGATACACGCAGAGGCTGTATGCTGAAAGTTTGTAGGAGCCATCTTGTCATGTTATAACGAGAGTTCTGGTTTAAACTTTATATCCCTGGTCCTGCTCTGTTTCCTGAATTCTGTAGCACACTCATAAGGAAGATACTCTCAGTTGCCTGGCAATGCTAGAAAGCAAGATACCCCTAGTGTAAATACGGTTATACTGGCAAAGCTGTGACCATTCCCCGTAAAACTTGATTTGCTCAGGGTGGGTGAAATAAGGTGGTACAAAGTCACTTTGCCGGTATAAACCACCAGGACCGTTTTGCTGGTATAGTTTATGTAGTAGGAAGAGGGCCTGAAACATAAGCCCTTGTATCAGAGGCCTGGTGTGAGGCCTGAGGCCTGAACTAGGGTGACCAGATGTCCCGATTTTATAGGGACAGTCCCGATTTTTGGGTCTTTTTCTTATATAGGCTCCTATTACACCCCACCCCCGTCCCGATTTTTCACTGTCTGGTCACCCTAGCCTGAACTGGAGTAGTTTTGTTGATATAAAGCAAAGAAGCAAAGTCGGGTTTTGCCTGCTTGCAAGCAGACAGAATCTGGCAAGAATAGGGCTGATATTGCAGAAACACACATTCCTAAATAGTGTTAGGCACAAATATATGCAAACACATTCCAGAAAGGTGGCACCAGAACACCTGGATAGCAAACACGTTCCCCAAAGAGAACAGGAACACGCTGACCCATCTTAAGGAAAAAGTCAAGATGACAGCATGATGGATAGAGATTTTTTGATCGAACCAACATGTACAAGGTAATGGGTGGCTCCTGGATACATCAATGGGTGGCACCCTAATACGTCAGAGGGTGGCACCCTGGTACATCAGGAGTAATGAGTAACTTGTTTGTATCTGTGTATAAAGATGTATCTCAGAGAGGGTGTCTTTGTCTGGCTGAGGGGAAAATGGAAAGTCGGGGCCATTCACTGAGCTGGTCCATTGTCACAGGCATACATGTGTTAGTGTACCTGTAACCATTGAGCCAGGACATTAGTACCATGCCTCGTCAGCAATAAACCTGACCAAGTACCTTTGCTGAAAACCGAGTCTGTGAATTTATTGGGTGGTTCAATCACAGCCTGCTGTCTCTGCTATCTGCGCAGAGCTGGAAAGTACACTGAAAGAACACACACACAGCCAAATATCTATCAACATCTGAAGACAGTGTACTCTGGCATAGCTACTAGGAACAAACTCCTAGGGTAGACCTGGGCTGTAGCACCATGGGCTGCTGCAGGTTTTCGTGACTACGTTGCTAAACAAAGACCTTGTGAAGCTGCAGTGATTTAACACAAGGTGTAAGTTGAAAACCATCTAGTTAAACTGGTGCAAAAAGCCACATGAAACTGATTTTTTGTGTAAGAGAGGCCTTTTGTTTTATTGTTTATTTTAACTCAGTTTGGAACAGGTTTAACTAAACCAGTGATAGCTGCCTTTAAACCAGGGGTCTCAAGGTCCCGGCCTGCGGGCCATCTGTGGCCCAAGAACCTCCCCACTGCGGCCTGCGGAGGAGAAACGCATGCAGACACGCTGCCAGCAATGTTTGCTGCAGGCGCGGCCCTGCAGCTTCCATTGGCTGGGGGAGAGGGACAGAGATACCATCACTAATGGCTGGGCAGAGTCAGCCATGGAGGCAGCATCATTAGTTGCCGGGCAGAATCAGCCATGGAGGCAGCATCATTAGTTGCCGGGCAGAGTCAGCCATCGAGGCAGCATCACGTTTTTCCACAATGAATATAAACAAGTCAAAATACCGAACACAACTATCTGATGCACACCTTGCTGCAATCCTGAAGGTTTCAACTGCACAGTCACTGAGGCCAAACATCAACAAACTGACAGAACTGAAGCATTGCCAGGTGTCTGGCAAACACTAAAAACTCTCTGGCAGGCGAAGAATTGTATAAAGTTGCATAACAGTTTTATTATTTCTAAGAAACTCAAAATAAAAAAATACAATATAAACGTTTTCTTTTCTGAACACCATCTTCAGTGACACTAGTGGCCCACTGGGAGGATTTGAGGACTGGCACTGGCCCTAAGGTAAATTGAGTTTGAGACCCCTGCTTTAAACAGATGTAGGAGCGTCCACATAGGAGTTCGCACTCATCTAATAAACTGGATTAAAAACCAATTTAATTTAAACTGATACAACTTTCCCATGCAGAGAAGGCCAGAGGCTCTAAGGCCTGGTCTACACTTAAAATGTAGATTGACACAGCTATGTCACTCAGGGGTGTGAAGAATTACAATAGAGTGCTTCTATTGAGCTAGCTCCTGTTGCTTGGGAAGGTGGATTACCTACAGCAATGGGAAAACCCTCCCATCGCTTTAGTCTGCATCTGCACTATGGGGTTGCAGCGGCATAGCTAGAGTGCCACTGTAGCCCCCCCTAGTGTAGGAAAGCCCTAAGTCACATTCTGGCAGCCTCATTGTGAAAAGGCACCAGGAGCTGCTTGGCAGCTCTGCCTGGGGAGATCATGGTGTATTTATTACCTAACTGAATATTATCTCATTCTTTGCTGAGCAGTGGAAGCTGAGACCAAAAGGGTGAAATCCAACAAGGTTTATTACGACAACAATGAAGCAACACCCATATTTACACTTCCTGTTTCCTGTTGGCTTCTAAACAAAGACTACAGCTCTCAGCAATCAATGCTGGATCTAGCAACACCACATTTCCCTCGTCTTAGAACAAACTCAATCTTACGGCAGTAATACTAATCCAATAACCTGCTACTATAATAAACATAAATTATGTAATTAGCAAATAAACAATAACTAAGAAGTAGTTATGTAACTGTAATTAGAATTCTAGTTATAATAGAAGACTGTTCCTTTAATAATTACAGAACACAGTCTCTAGCCAATACAGTTGGCTGTCAGACTCTGACAGCATATTCGACAGGCCCAATATCCTGTCAGTTATCCTGTATTGTCAGCAGCAAAGGGCTAGTTAGATAGTCTGAAACATTGCACTATGTCTTAGTAAGCAGGGGCAAGATGAATAGTGCTCCAGACTGACCATCTGACAGCTTGTAAGCGTGAGGTCCTTGTGACGGGGTCCCTGGCGTGCAACATGGACTGTGGGACCACTGAGCCCTCTGTCCCTCCAACATGGGGTGCCCCTCACACTGTGATGCTGTGTCAAGCCACATACCCCTGGCAGGCACTACCCTTACACTGCCATCCATAGACAGCAACACACCCAGCTGAGTTACATGAATGCTTCTCCCAGTAATTCATGAACCAACAATAGGGAGGCTCCAGCCAATTCCCCCCCAGCTCCCCAGCCAATTCCCCCCAGCTCCCCAACCTTGCACCCCAGAGCTGTACCATCTTGCCCTGGTCAGAAGCCTAACCAGAATAAGTTCATTACCCAGACTGCCCCTGCTTCGATGTAAACTGAGCTGAGATTTCCCAAGCACTTCAACCAAACCACACTGTTTTAGGTAAAATATAAACTACAGAAAGATAGATTTTAAGTGATTATAGGTAGCGAATGTAGAGATCAAAGTTGGTTACCTAAGAAAGAAAAGTAAATTCACAATCTGAGTTCTATAAACTAAACAGGATAGTATAGTTCCTCAATACACAGGCTGGGACTCTTTTCCAGCCTGAAACCGCCCTCCCACATACAAAGTCTTTGTCCTCCAAACATGTTTCCAGGTGTTGAGTTGTGGGGGGGAGTGAGGCCAAGTGATGATGTCACTTCCCCTCTTTTATAGTTTCTTCCAGCTTGTTGGAAAAATCCTTTGCTGTGGTGTGGGGATCAGGTAGTCTCCATTGGTCAAGCAGTCTCCATTGTCTACGTGTTCTCTCTGAGAAGTTTCCATTGTATACAGTTTCTGAGATCCTTTCCTTGATGGGTGTTGATGAGCCATTAACCCCTGTCTGCCTCCTCCATTGTTGCACCTGAAAGGTTGGTTGTGGGTGTTCCCAACCTCACAACATATTTCAGTAACACATACATAGCAAAACTTCATAACTTCCTATACCATGATAGCACATACAATCCAACAGGATATTAATGTTCAACAGATCAAGACTTTTAAAATGATACCTCTCAAGGCAAACTTTGTACAAAACATATCATAATTCTATGACAGTGATGAATATGGGAGTTCCAGAGTGCTACTCTGAGGTACAGAGTGTCATAGTCCTTTTTAGAAACAATTTTCAGTGGGGAAGTGAACCTGGGTTCTCCTTTTCCTAACATTCCAGGTTTTCATACTTCTATAAACAAGCCACATTTGAATTTCAGTTCCCTGACCCCACAGCATTTATCTGCATCTTATATTTTTGTGGTTTTCATTGAACTGTTTGTCTGATATCCGGCAGCAATGATATATCAGATATAGGCCCGTGTAATCCAGCAATGTTTAATTTAGTATGCATCTCTCTACCGTGCAATAATTCAGCAGGTGACTTTTGTGTTGTGGCATGGCGTGTAGCCCTGTAGATTTAAAAGTACAGTGAAGGTTGTCCACACTTTTCTTTCCAGCATAGCTGTCTCCAGACTGTCTTTCAAACTTCTATGGAATTGTTCAATTTCTCAATCAATTTGATTGTAATACATGATTATTTTCTACATGTAATGTTAAAGTGTCATAGAATCGTAGAAGATTAGGGTTGGAAGAGACTTCAGAAGGTCATCTAGTCCAACCCCCTGCTCAAAGCAGGACCAATCCCCAACTAAATCATCCCAGCCAGGGCTTTGTCAAGCTGGGCCTTACAAACCTCTATGGATGGAGATTCTACCACCTCCCTAGGTAACGCATTCCAGTGCTTCACCACCCTCCTAGTGAAATACTTTTTCCTAATATCCAGCCTAGACCTCCCCACTGCAACATGAGATGATTGCTCCTTGTTCTGTCACATGCCACCACTGAGAACAGCCGAGCTCCATCCTCTTTGGAACCCCCTTTCAGGTAGTTGAAGGCTGCTATCAAATCCTCCTTCACTCGTCTCTTCTGCAGACTAAATAACCCCAGTTCCCTCAGCCGCTCCTAGTAAGTCATGCGCCCTATCCCCCTAATCATTTTTGTTGCCCTCCGCTGGACTCTCTCCAATTTGTCCACATCCTTTCTGTAGTGGGGGTGCCCAAAACTGGACCGACCCCTGGGGCACTCCGCTTGTTGCCGGGTGCCAACTAGACATCAAGCCGTTGATCACTACCCATTGAGCCCGACGATCTAGCCAGCTTTCAATCCACCTTATAGTCTATTCATCCAATCCATACTTCTTTAACTTGCTGGCAAGAATGTGTGAGACTGCTTTGCTAAAGTCAAGCTATATCACGTCCACGACTTTCCCCATATCCACAGAGCCACTTATGTTCCCTTCTGCCAGAAAGATTTCAAATTCCAGTGAGGAAAATTGTGTTCCATTGTCCAACACAAATTTTTCAGGTTCCCTTCCCTGCTAAAGACAATCGACACGAACTTGATGAGTGTAGCAGAGATGACATATAAATATAATAATGGACATATAATATCGATGGCAAGCTTTTCCCATGTGGCATCTGGAAGAAGAACAGGCTGTAATGGTGGCACATGATCACCACCATTTTGTCATGTAACTGGCTAGTAATGCACGTTTTTACAGCTGCTTCAACCTGAGCATGCATTCTTGGCCCCAATACAGGTCACATAGACACTCTTTCATTCTGTCAGTCCCTTGATGTGTATCATGTGCCAGATGTATGAATTTTGTCTGCAGTGTGTCGGGTACAATCAACCAGTCAGTACCTCATAATACCCATCCGTCTAGTACAGAATTGTTTTGAGTACGCTACAGTAAAGGGGCAAAGCTGGATCAAGCATTTGGGGTTGTGTAGCCATTTTGTTATCAGCTGTTCCTGCAATCTTTGTTGAATGGGGCATGCTAAGTAAGCAGCTTTGAATTATTCTTGTGTAACGGATGTGGGGGTGCCTGCTATAAGTGCAACTACATTGTCACCATCTGTCGGCAAGGGCAGGCAGGACAAGCATCACATTTTGAATTCCCAGCCTTTATTCTGTGACATACATGAAAGACAGTAGTCTTGCTGACCATCTAGCAATCTGGCCTCCCACTCATCCAAGTCCTTTAGAAGTTAACAGTGTCGTCAAAGAGCTATGATCTGTATGCGACTTGAAAGTCTGGCCCCAGAGCTAAGTTCTCCATTTTTCCATAGTCCATAGCAAGCAAGTGCTTTCTTTTCAACAGATGAATACTTCCTCTCAGCTTCTGTAAGTGTTCTTCAAGCAAATGCAACAGTGTCCTCCATGTTGTCATCCTGGATTTGAGTAAGTGTTGCTCCCAGTCTGTAGTCTGAGGCAGGGTCAAACAATGCAAGTGCTGGACTATTTTCAATCAAATCTTTCACTGTTTCAAAACAACTTCTGCAACAGTCATCCAGGCCAAGCTCGAGATTCCCTGGAGTATGTTTGTAACGGTGACTGAAGTGTTGTTCAGAATAAACTTGGCATACCATGACATAAAAACTAAGAAAGCATGTAAGGTTTGTGTGTCTCTTGGAGGTGGTGGTTTTTAACCACCATGATGTGGTCCAGGTCAGGTTTCAATCCAGTCTCCAAAATTATGTGCCCCAGAAATAACAACTCTGTTTGTCAGAATTGGCATTTGGCGAAATTCAGTTTCAGCCCTGCAGTTTTGATGTGGTTTAGTACTAGGGTGACCAGATGTCCCGATTTTATAGGGACCGTCCCGATTTTTGGGTCTTTTTCTTATATAGGCTCCTATTAACCCCCACCCCCCGTCCTGATTTTTCACACTTGCTGTCTGGTCACCCTATTTAGTACTGCATGGAAATGTTTTTCATGTTCCTCGCAAGTCTTCCCAAACACAATAATTTCATCCAAATAATACTGGACTCCAGGCTGATTCTTCAGAATCACTGACATTATTCTTTGGGAAATGCTGGGTGCCAATACAAGTCCGTATGGTGCATGTTTCAAGTGGAATAGATCCTCAAGCGTAATAATGCTGTGAGATCTCTCTGTCCTCCTGTAGTATAACTTGGTGATATGCATTCTGTAGATCGAGAGTAGAAAATGTCTTTGTGTCACAAAGATCCACCAGTGCTTCTTCTATGTGTGAGTGGATAGCTGTCAATCACAATGGCTTTATTAGGCTCCCTTAAATCTATGCTAAGACAAATACCTCCAGTCTTTCTCTTTATCACTACTATTGGTGAGACTCATTCAGATGATGCAATCTCTTCAATAACACCATTTTGTACTAATTTTTTAACCTCTTGTGCTACAGCATCCCTGACGGAGAATGGTAGAGAGGGAAATTCTGTCATACAGCTGTCACTTGAGGTCAAAATTTAATTTCGTGAGCAAATCCAAATGCACAGCCACTGGGGCTCCTCTGTACCATCCTCGTTAAGAGCAGAGACCAGAGTTTGTGCTGTAGTGGTGCCAGGTGGGGTAAAAGCAATGTGCCCATTGCCTGCCTACATGTTTAGTGAGGGAAACAAATCGCTGTTTAGGATAGCAGTACCCCTAGGCATAGGACAGAATTCTGCCGGTACACATTATGTATCAAATGTCAGGGTTGCAGGTAGTCAACCAAGCACAGGGATGTGGTTCATCAAGTAGCACACTAGGTGTAAGCTCAGTTCAGTAACTGATACATGTCCAAAGTATTGCAAGCAAATCAATTCAGGTAGTATAGAAACTGCTGAGCCAGTGTTCAACATTCATTCCACCACCTGGGACTTCATTCCTGCTGCAGCAGAGACATGAACAGCACATGTTATTTTATCCACAGTGTCTGTGGAGCTGCTTCCATCCACACCCAATGCAGTAAGTTACCTCTGGCATGGTAACCGCACGTACTTGTTGATTACGATGGGTTGCTTTAGCATACCTTAGGGAAATGTCCGCTCTTTTCGCAGGCCACTGAGCTCCCTCTGCAAGCTTTCCAGTATAGTCCAGGGATCGGCAACCTTTGGCACACAGCCTGCCAGGGTAAGCCTCTGGCGGGCCTGGCTGGGCTGGTTTGTTTACCTGCCACGTCCACAGGTTCAGCTGATCGCGGCTCCCACTGGCTGCGGTTCACTGTCCCAGGCCAATGGGGGCTGCAGGAAGCGGTGCAGCCCGAGGGATATGCTGGCCACCCTTCCCGCAGCCCCCATTGGCCTTGGACGGTGAACTGCGGCCAGTGGGAGCTGCGATCGGCCAAAGCAGCGGACGCGGCAGGTGAACAAACTGGCCCAGCCTGCTAGGGGCTTTCCCTGGCAGGCCACGTGCCAAAAGTTTACGATCCCTGTGTAGTCTGTAGTGGGGTGTTACATTCACAGTAGTGACATTCTTTTCCTTGTGTGTTTTGAAATCACTGGGCATGTTACTTCTCATTTACATTGCCCTTGTAATTTTTCAGCTGCCTTGTTGTAGTCCAGATGTAGTGGCTGCACGGCTTGCATCGCACCTGCTGTTCCTGAGCTCATTATATTCACCTCCACCATTGCTGACTCGATGTGATTAGCAATGGTTACAGCTTTCTGCCATTTCAATTCTGGTTCAAGCAGTAGATGTTCTCTAATACGAGGCACAGCTGTTTTCTCCATGAGCCGATCTCAAATAATTTCATCTGCCATGTTGCCAAAAATCACATGTGACAATCAGTTCCCTTAAAGCAGCAATATACTGATCTGTCAATTCCCCTGGTTTCCACGCTGGTGGAATTTATAGCATGCAGCTACCACATTCACTTTAGACACATACAAAAATTAATGCAGAGAGTGCTGTATCATATTTATTATTCAGAAGGGAAAAGTGTAACATATAGCTGCCCTTCTGCTCCAAGGCACTTAAATAAGCAAAGCACATTTTCTTACTTCAGAGAGTTCTCTGTCATTAGCTGCAAGGACATCGTACTCAGATACTCTTATCCAAGCATTAAAAGCAATTGGAAGCTCTCCTAGGCTTTGAAGAAAGGGTGCAGGTGGATTCAGGGGCAGGAGAGCCATCCTAGTCACCACTTTGTTGAGCAGTGGAGGCCGAGACCAAAAAAGTGAAATCCAACATCAAACAGCTCCAGAAGCAGCTGCTGCAGCAGCCCCTGGCCTCAGCACATAGAGATGCGCTTAACCTTCCTGCTAGTTCTCTAACCTCAAAGACTACAGCTCCCAGAAATCAATACTGTATCTAGCAATATCACACGGGGCTCTGCTAGGCCTTGTTTGCACACTGGGGGGAGTTGGGTTGGGGACTCTCAAGTATTCATAGAATGTCCCCACAAAGCATGGCAGGGAGGCAACTGACAATTCATTCTCTAATCAAAGAATCTGCATTGCCTTTGTTGTAATAACCTGGAGCTACCCCCTCTCTGAGCCCTGAGTATTTTTCCAGGGGAAGCCCCTCACTTCACACGAGTCCCAAAGTGGATTTGGATCTCAGTCAGTGTAGGTCAAAGACAAAGAAACATAATCAAAAGAAGAAATAAAAGATCTGGTCCTGCTGATGTAGATGCTGCTCTCTCTGTAGTTTCCAGCCCTTTCTAGGATGGACACTTCAAGTCATCAGAAAAGGATGTTTCTCTTTCTCCTGCACACACCCTTAGAAGTTGTGTGGCAAGAAACAAGAGCTGATTTTCAAGCATTTTTCTTCACCTTTTTATCTCCTCTTGCTGTTTTCTCCAAAATTAAAGGTCTAATAGTCTTTAAAAGTCTTTCATAGGTTCATTCACAGATTCATAGATTCCAAGGCCAGAAGGGACCATTATGATTCTGACAGCAGATCTTTTAGAAAAACAGCCAATCTTGATTTTAAAATTGCCAGTGAAGGAGACACCAACACAACCCTTGGTAAGTTGTTCCAATAGTTCTCAAACTTTTTTGTTTGGGGACCACTTGAAAATTGCTGAGGGTCTCAGCGGACCACTTAACGATCTTTCCAAAAGTTGTTGTACCATTAACTAACTATTGTAAAGCGCGTTGGATAAAAAAACACCTTAATAATAATTAACTTTTTTTTTTGTTCTACAAATAAAAGCACACAACTCACATTTTAATATCAGTATTCTTATGTAAGCAGAGTCAGGATGAGCTCTACCCTGACATCTGGTGGCGAATTATGGCGAGTGTGGAAAAGAACTCCAGGGGCTGATCTTGTTTGCATAGGCACACCCACTCGCCTGGCATGAAACACAGCAACTGAAAGTGGTTACTTTGGCTGGTGTGGGATCCCCAGTTTCTCTATTATTGGGGCAGGAAGAATAAAGTTTTGTTACCCTGATTCTGTGAATCAAGGCCAGTGGAACTGTTGTATGACAGAAGGACTGAGTGAGTCCTTCACCATTACCTAAGTAGCACTTGCTTGACAAGGGGCATGGGTTACAAAACCCAGTGAATGGAGAGAGGATGGGGACAGGTATTTGTACCTGATGGTATGGGCCCCCCTCTGAGGGTTTGAAACACCAATTGCACCGCCTCCTCTCTCCACTGTTGAATGTCAGAGCTAACTTTGATTCCCTTAGGAGTCTAGTTACAGGCTGCTGAGCTGAATTCACTTTGGGCCAATGGTGCACCAGCACTGGGGCTCCCCTACTATACTATGAGCTGAAAT
>NW_020715678.1:0-13846 GCF_002925995.2 Terrapene triunguis
GGCCCAGGTCACCGGTAGGGATCACTGTCCGAGGACTATTTCAGCCCTACTTTCTTGGGTGGACCTCCCACAATGGGAGATGCAGAGCACCCCCCGCAACACGCAACACACACACTCACACACACTCACACCTCCTGGTAGTGGGAGGGGAACAGGAGAAAGGACAAAAGAAGTAAGAGATGAAGCGAAAGGCAGGAGGGATGGAGGAAAAGGTAAAACGAAAAGGACAAACCCTAATGTCCCCAGTGATTCCATGGGACAAAATCCCAGGTGGGCTATAAAATTCTGCCACCTTGAACTAGTGTTTTCCATGCCTGGAACTCAGCTGGCACCGGGTGGATCAGACTGAACAGGTTACAAGCCTCTCCGAGGTTCTTACCTTCTCAACAGGGATGTCTGTTTTCTAGTAAAATCAGTAAAAGGAAAGGAGAAAACTCGAAAGAGGTTCCTCCTCGCACTCACCTACGTGAACCCTAATACTCTCTCAGTCCTCAAAGAGAGACCTCGAGAAGGAGACTTGCTGAAGCAAAGCCACAGGGGTCTCTGAGGTTTCCCTGGCCCTGCGCCCCTATCCTGCCTGGCTCATGTCAGCATCTCTCTGTGAGGTCACCACCTCCCCATCACCTTTGACCAATAGGCTGAGGTCCTGCAAAAGGCCTTTGTGATGTCACTGCCACACACACCCCTCCCCTGAAGTGCTATTGTCCTGCCACTGACCAGACACTTTGAAGGTTTGAGCTACTCCCTGTGGATCACCCCACTCAATTCTAGGAAGCAAGCCGGCTAGACAGTAAAACATCAGAGGCTGCTCCCAATGCTACACTCAGTTTTAACAAAATAAGTAGACTTTATGGCCAGAAGAGACCTTTAGAGCATCTAATCTAACCCCCTGCATATCATAGGCTTCCTGTATAGTACAATAGTTACTTTTTGGGCACACACATTCCAGAAAGGCATCTAGTCTTCATTCAATGACATCAAGAGATGGAGAATCCACCACTTTCCCTTTTAGTGAGTGCAAGGGGGCTCCATTTCCCCTTCCACTAGCTCCATTTACAGTGAGCCACAGCAGTACCTGCAGCAGGGAGCAGGAGTTGCTGGTGGCCTCAGAGGCACAGCCCCAGCAGTGCCTCAGGCACCTGGCGCAAGTGCCGGATGATGCGGAGCTGGTGCATCACTTTGGCCGTGACGTCCTCCTGCTGCAAGGGAATGAGAACCTGTCAGAGACTCAAACGCCCCGAGGAATCAGGGGGAATTAAGGGCACCTGGAACCAGCAGCATTTCACCCAGCACCTGCCCACCACTGAGGGATGGATTCACCTCCTGACCCCCAGAATGGAGTCTTCTTGTCCTTTCTAGTAACCTCCAGTGCCAACCCCCTGATACCAGACACCTCTGTGTTCTTGGGGAACCAGGGTGCAGTCTCCAACTTGATTCATGAAAGACACCCCCTATCACCACCTCTGCTTAAACTAAAACCCATCAGAGGAAAAATCTTGCAGAGAGCAGTGAAGGGCATTGGGTGACACACCTAGACCCCTCCTGACAAGGGTGACAAGTTTAAGACATCTCCATTAGCATACAGAATGGAGAGCAGAGACAACTCCCCTAGCCTCATCTGCATGAAAGATGAGACAGGAAGACATCTCAATTTACATACAGAATGGAGAACAGAGAACCACTCTCTCAGTCCTCAATGAGAGACCTCGAGAAGGAGACTTGCTGAAGCAAAGCCACAGGGGTCTCTGAGGTTTCCCTGGCCCTGCGCTCCGTCCTGCCTCCCTGATATCAGCATCTCTCTGTGAGGTCACCACCTCCCTACCACCTTTGACCAATAGGCTCAGGTCCTGCAAAAGGCCTTTGCGATGTCACTGCCACACCCACCCATCCCTGAAGTGCTAATGTCCTGCTGCTGGCCTAACACTTTGAAGGTTTGAGCTACTCTCTGTGGATAACCCCACTCAATGCGTGTTCATTCTAGGAAGCAAGCCGGCTAGACAGTAAAACATCAGAGGCTACTCCCAACGCTACACTCATTTTTAACAAAATTAGTAGACTTTATGGCCAGAAGAGACCTTTAAAGCATCTAATCTAACCCCCTGCATATCACGGGTTTCCTTTATAGCACAACAGTTACTTTTTTGGAAAACACATTCCAGACCTCCAGGATAAAATGATAAGGCGTATCATTGAACAGAGCGAGCAGCCCAAACTAAACTGGCTGTGAGTGCCAGGAAATAACAATTCCAGTGGCAGGAAGTTGAAGCCAGAGAAAATATGGTGCAAATTTTTCACAATGTGTGTACTTAAATCACTGGAACAAGGGACATGGTGGAGTCTCCATCTCCTGTAGTCCTTCAATCAGAATTGTAAGTCTCTTCCTTTAAAATAAATAAATTAATAAATAATTGCTCTAGCTCACCCATAAGTTACTGGGCTGGATGCAGGAATCACTGGGAGAAATTCTCTGGCCTGTGTCATACAGAGGGTCAGATTAAATGATCATAAAAGTGCCTTCTGGCCTTAACATCTATGATTCTATGGAATGTATGAGGGGCTGAGGATTAGAAACCTTAAGTGCCAAGTTGCAGTAGCAGGTGAGCAGTTACTCTACAGCCTTAATAAGGAAGGGGAGGACATGTGGCCTATTGCCTCCCCGCCCCTCCCCCCCCCGCGCTCTCTCTCACACACACATTTGCGACCAGGATTCGTATGACAATTGTCTACAGAGATGACATAAATAAATAAAAATAAAATAAATTAATGGAGATATCCTATCTCCTAGAACTGGAAGGGACCTTAAAAGGTCATGGAGTCCAGCCCCCTGCCTTCACTAGCAGGACCAAGTACTGATTTTGCCCCAGATCCCTAAGTGCCCCCCTCAAGGATTGAACTCATAACCCTGGGTTTGCAGGCCAATGCTCAAACCACTGAGCTATCCCTCCCCCCATACAGAGACAACAGATTGCGCCAGTGGTAAAAATAAGTGCCAGCAGGTTAAGCGTTAACAGTCTCAGACCCACGCAGATGAAGATTTAACAGCAATCAGTGCTGTAATTCTCTACTCATGCCTCTGGCCTGTTTGTTTGAGAAGTTCAGTTATTTATTGGGACAAGTTTAAAGAATGAAGCAAGAGTGATGCAGCAGTATATTGTATTTATAGTCTCTTTAAAATTAGTTGTTTAATCACCAGAAGGCCTCCCATTATCAGGGGTCTCTCACATGAAGTAGATACACGCAGAGGCTGTATGCTGAAAATTTGTAGGAGCCATCTTGTCATGTTATAACGAGAGTTCTGGTTTAAACTTTATATCCCTGGTCCTGCTCTGTTTCCTGAATTCTGTAGCACACTCATAAGGAAGATACTCTCAGTTGCCTGGCAATGCTAGAAAGCAAGATACCCCTAGTGTAAATACGGTTATACTGGCAAAGCTGTGACCATTCCCCGTAAAACTTGATTTGCTCAGGGTGGGTGAAATAAGGTGGTACAAAGTCACTTTGCCGGTATAAACCACCAGGACCGTTTTGCTGGTATAGTTTATGTAGTAGGAAGAGGGCCTGAAACATAAGCCCTTGTATCAGAGGCCTGGTGTGAGGCCTGAGGCCTGAACTAGGGTGACCAGATGTCCCGATTTTATAGGGACAGTCCCGATTTTTGGGTCTTTTTCTTATATAGGCTCCTATTACACCCCACCCCCGTCCCGATTTTTCACTGTCTGGTCACCCTAGCCTGAACTGGAGTAGTTTTGTTGATATAAAGCAAAGAAGCAAAGTCGGGTTTTGCCTGCTTGCAAGCAGACAGAATCTGGCAAGAATAGGGCTGATATTGCAGAAACACACATTCCTAAATAGTGTTAGGCACAAATATATGCAAACACATTCCAGAAAGGTGGCACCAGAACACCTGGATAGCAAACACGTTCCCCAAAGAGAACAGGAACACGCTGACCCATCTTAAGGAAAAAGTCAAGATGACAGCATGATGGATAGAGATTTTTTGATCGAACCAACATGTACAAGGTAATGGGTGGCTCCTGGATACATCAATGGGTGGCACCCTAATACGTCAGAGGGTGGCACCCTGGTACATCAGGAGTAATGAGTAACTTGTTTGTATCTGTGTATAAAGATGTATCTCAGAGAGGGTGTCTTTGTCTGGCCGAGGGGAAAATGGAAAGTCGGGGCCATTCACTGAGCTGGTCCATTGTCACAGGCATACATGTGTTAGTGTACCTGTAACCATTGAGCCAGGACATTAGTACCATGCCTCGTCAGCAATAAACCTGACCAAGTACCTTTGCTGAAAACCGAGTCTGTGAATTTATTGGGTGGTTCAATCACAGCCTGCTGTCTCTGCTATCTGCGCAGAGCTGGAAAGTACACTGAAAGAACACACACACAGCCAAATATCTATCAACATCTGAAGACAGTGTACTCTGGCATAGCTACTAGGAACAAACTCCTAGGGTAGACCTGGGCTGTAGCACCATGGGCTGCTGCAGGTTTTCGTGACTACGTTCCTAAACAAAGACCTTGTGAAGCTGCAGTGATTTAACACAAGGTGTAAGTTGAAAACCATCTAGTTAAACTGGTGCAAAAAGCCACATGAAACTGATTTTTGTGTAAGAGAGGCCTTTTGTTTTATTGTTTATTTTAACTCAGTTTGGAACAGGTTTAACTAAACCAGTGATAGCTGCCTTTAAACCAGGGGTCTCAAGGTCCCGGCCTGCGGGCCATCTGTGGCCCAAGAACCTCCCCACTGCGGCCTGCGGAGGAGAAACGCATGCAGACACGCTGCCAGCAATGTTTGCTGCAGGCGCGGCCCTGCAGCTTCCATTGGCTGGGGGAGAGGGACAGAGATACCATCACTAATGGCTGGGCAGAGTCAGCCATGGAGGCAGCATCATTAGTTGCCGGGCAGAATCAGCCATGGAGGCAGCATCATTAGTTGCCGGGCAGAGTCAGCCATCGAGGCAGCATCACGTTTTTCCACAATGAATATAAACAAGTCAAAATACCGAACACAACTATCTGATGCACACCTTGCTGCAATCCTGAAGGTTTCAACTGCACAGTCACTGAGGCCAAACATCAACAAACTGACAGAACTGAAGCATTGCCAGGTGTCTGGCAAACACTAAAAACTCTCTGGCAGGCGAAGAATTGTATAAAGTTGCATAACAGTTTTATTATTTCTAAGAAACTCAAAATAAAAAAATACAATATAAACGTTTTCTTTTCTGAACACCATCTTCAGTGACACTAGTGGCCCACTGGGAGGATTTGAGGACTGGCACTGGCCCTAAGGTAAATTGAGTTTGAGACCCCTGCTTTAAACAGATGTAGGAGCGTCCACATAGGAGTTCGCACTCATCTAATAAACTGGATTAAAAACCAATTTAATTTAAACTGATACAACTTTCCCATGCAGAGAAGGCCAGAGGCTCTAAGGCCTGGTCTACACTTAAAATGTAGATTGACACAGCTATGTCACTCAGGGGTGTGAAGAATTACAATAGAGTGCTTCTATTGAGCTAGCTCCTGTTGCTTGGGAAGGTGGATTACCTACAGCAATGGGAAAACCCTCCCATCGCTTTAGTCTGCATCTGCACTATGGGGTTGCAGCGGCATAGCTAGAGTGCCACTGTAGCCCCCCCCCTAGTGTAGGAAAGCCCTAAGTCACATTCTGGCAACCTCATTGTGAAAAGGCACCAGGAGCTGCTTGGCAGCTCTGCCTGGGGAGATCATGGTGTATTTATTACCTAACTGAATATTATCTCATTCTTTGCTGAGCAGTGGAAGCTGAGACCAAAAGGGTGAAATCCAACAAGGTTTATTACGACAACAATGAAGCAACACCCATATTTACACTTCCTGTTTCCTGTTGTCTTCTAAACAAAGACTACAGCTCTCAGCAATCAATGCTGGATCTAGCAACACCACATTTCCCTCGTCTTAGAACAAACTCAATCTTACGGCAGTAATACTAATCCAATAACCTGCTACTATAATAAACATAAATTATGTAATTAGCAAATAAACAATAACTAAGAAGTAGTTATGTAACTGTAATTAGAATTCTAGTTATAATAGAAGACTGTTCCTTTAATAATTACAGAACACAGTCTCTAGCCAATACAGTTGGCTGTCAGACTCTGACAGCATATTCGACAGGCCCAATATCCTGTCAGTTATCCTGTATTGTCAGCAGCAAAGGGCTAGTTAGATAGTCTGAAACATTGCACTATGTCTTAGTAAGCAGGGGCAAGATGAATAGTGCTCCAGACTGATCATCTGACAGCTTGTAAGCGTGAGGTCCTTGTGACGGGGTCCCTGGCGTGCAACATGGACTGTGGGACCACTGAGCCCTCTGTCCCTCCAACATGGGGTGCCCCTCACACTGTGATGCTGTGTCAAGCCACATACCCCTGGCAGGCACTACCCTTACACTGCCATCCATAGACAGCAACACACCCAGCTGAGTTACATGAATGCTTCTCCCAGTAATTCATGAACCAACAATAGGGAGGCTCCAGCCAATTCCCCCCCAGCTCCCCAGCCAATTCCCCCCAGCTCCCCAACCTTGCACCCCAGAGCTGTACCATCTTGCCCTGGTCAGAAGCCTAACCAGAATAAGTTCATTACCCAGACTGCCCCTGCTTCGATGTAAACTGAGCTGAGATTTCCCAAGCACTTCAACCAAACCACACTGTTTTAGGTAAAATATAAACTACAGAAAGATAGATTTTAAGTGATTATAGGTAGCGAATGTAGAGATCAAAGTTGGTTACCTAAGAAATAAAAGTAAATTCACAATCTGAGTTCTATAAACTAAACAGGATAGTATAGTTCCTCAATACACAGGCTGGGACTCTTTTCCAGCCTGAAACCGCCCTCCCACATACAAAGTCTTTGTCCTCCAAACATGTTTCCAGGTGTTGAGTTGTGGGGGGGAGTGAGGCCAAGTGATGATGTCACTTCCCCTCTTTTATAGTTTCTTCCAGCTTGTTGGAAAAATCCTTTGCTGTGGTGTGGGGATCAGGTAGTCTCCATTGGTCAAGCAGTCTCCATTGTCTACGTGTTCTCTCTGAGAAGTTTCCATTGTATACAGTTTCTGAGATCCTTTCCTTGATGGGTGTTGATGAGGCATTAACCCCTGTCTGCCTCCTCCATTGTTGCACCTGAAAGGTTGGTTGTGGGTGTTCCCAACCTCACAACATATTTCAGTAACACATACATAGCAAAACTTCATAACTTCCTATACCATGATAGCACATACAATCCAACAGGATATTAATGTTCAACAGATCAAGACTTTTAAAATGATACCTCTCAAGGCAAACTTTGTACAAAACATATCATAATTCTATGACAGTGATGAATATGGGAGTTCCAGAGTGCTACTCTGAGGTACAGAGTGTCATAGTCCTTTTTAGAAACAATTTTCAGTGGGGAAGTGAACCTGGGTTCTCCTTTTCCTAACATTCCAGGTTTTCATACTTCTATAAACAAGCCACATTTGAATTTCAGTTCCCTGACCCCACAGCATTTATCTGCATCTTATATTTTTGTGGTTTTCATTGAACTGTTTGTCTGATATCCGGCAGCAATGATATATCAGATATAGGCCCATGTAATCCAGCAATGTTTAATTTAGTATGCATCTCTCTACCGTGCAATAATTCGGCAGGTGACTTTTGTGTTGTGGCATGGCGTGTAGCCCTGTAGATTTAAAAGTACAGTGAAGGTTGTCCACACTTTTCTTTCCAGCATAGCTGTCTCCAGACTGTCTTTCAAACTTCTATGGAATTGTTCAATTTCTCAATCAATTTGATTGTAATACATGATTATTTTCTACATGTAATGTTAAAGTGTCATAGAATCGTAGAAGATTAGGGTTGGAAGAGACTTCAGAAGGTCATCTAGTCCAACCCCCTGCTCAAAGCAGGACCAATCCCCAACTAAATCATCCCAGCCAGGGCTTTGTCAAGCTGGGCCTTACAAACCTCTATGGATGGAGATTCTACCACCTCCCTAGGTAACGCATTCCAGTGCTTCACCACCCTCCTAGTGAAATACTTTTTCCTAATATCCAGCCTAGACCTCCCCACTGCAACATGAGATGATTGCTCCTTGTTCTGTCACATGCCACCACTGAGAACAGCCGAGCTCCATCCTCTTTGGAACCCCCTTTCAGGTAGTTGAAGGCTGCTATCAAATCCTCCTTCACTCGTCTCTTCTGCAGACTAAATAACCCCAGTTCCCTCAGCCGCTCCTAGTAAGTCATGCGCCCTATCCCCCTAATCATTTTTGTTGCCCTCCGCTGGACTCTCTCCAATTTGTCCACATCCTTTCTGTAGTGGGGGTGCCCAAAACTGGACCGACCCCTGGGGCACTCCGCTTGTTGCCGGGTGCCAACTAGACATCAAGCCGTTGATCACTACCCATTGAGCCCGACGATCTAGCCAGCTTTCAATCCACCTTATAGTCTATTCATCCAATCCATACTTCTTTAACTTGCTGGCAAGAATGTGTGAGACTGCTTTGCTAAAGTCAAGCTATATCACGTCCACGACTTTCCCCATATCCACAGAGCCACTTATGTTCCCTTCTGCCAGAAAGATTTCAAATTCCAGTGAGGAAAATTGTGTTCCATTGTCCAACACAAATTTTTCAGGTTCCCTTCCCTGCTAAAGACAATCGACACGAACTTGATGAGTGTAGCAGAGATGACATATAAATATAATAATGGACATATAATATCGATGGCAAGCTTTTCCCATGTGGCATCTGGAAGAAGAACAGGCTGTAATGGTGGCACATGATCACCACCATTTTGTCATGTAACTGGCTAGTAATGCACGTTTTTACAGCTGCTTCAACCTGAGCATGCATTCTTGGCCCCAATACAGGTCACATAGACACTCTTTCATTCTGTCAGTCCCTTGATGTGTATCATGTGCCAGATGTATGAATTTTGTCTGCAGTGTGTCGGGTACAATCAACCAGTCAGTACCTCATAATACCCATCCGTCTAGTACAGAATTGTTTTGAGTACGCTACAGTAAAGGGGCAAAGCTGGATCAAGCATTTGGGGTTGTGTAGCCATTTTGTTATCAGCTGTTCCTGCAATCTTTGTTGAATGGGGCATGCTAAGTAAGCAGCTTTGAATTATTCTTGTGTAACGGATGTGGGGGTGCCTGCTATAAGTGCAACTACATTGTCACCATCTGTCGGCAAGGGCAGGCAGGACAAGCATCACATTTTGAATTCCCAGCCTTTATTCTGTGACATACATGAAAGACAGTAGTCTTGCTGACCATCTAGCAATCTGGCCTCCCACTCATCCAAGTCCTTTAGAAGTTAACAGTGTCGTCAAAGAGCTATGATCTGTATGCGACTTGAAAGTCTGGCCCCAGAGCTAAGTTCTCCATTTTTCCATAGTCCATAGCAAGCAAGTGCTTTCTTTTCAACAGATGAATACTTCCTCTCAGCTTCTGTAAGTGTTCTTCAAGCAAATGCAACAGTGTCCTCCATGTTGTCATCCTGGATTTGAGTAAGTGTTGCTCCCAGTCTGTAGTCTGAGGCAGGGTCAAACAATGCAAGTGCTGGACTATTTTCAATCAAATCTTTCACTGTTTCAAAATAACTTCTGCAACAGTCATCCAGGCCAAGCTCGAGATTCCCTGGAGTATGTTTGTAACGGTGACTGAAGTGTTGTTCAGAATAAACTTGGCATACCATGACATAAAAACTAAGAAAGCATGTAAGGTTTGTGTGTCTCTTGGAGGTGGTGGTTTTTAACCACCATGATGTGGTCCAGGTCAGGTTTCAATCCAGTCTCCAAAATTATGTGCCCCAGAAATAACAACTCTGTTTGTCAGAATTGGCATTTGGCGAAATTCAGTTTCAGCCCTGCAGTTTTGATGTGGTTTAGTACTAGGGTGACCAGATGTCCCGATTTTATAGGGACCGTCCCGATTTTTGGGTCTTTTTCTTATATAGGCTCCTATTAACCCCCACCCCCTGTCCTGATTTTTCACACTTGCTGTCTGGTCACCCTATTTAGTACTGCATGGAAATGTTTTTCATGTTCCTCGCAAGTCTTCCCAAACACAATAATTTCATCCAAATAATACTGGACTCCAGGCTGATTCTTCAGAATCACTGACATTATTCTTTGGGAAATGCTGGGTGCCAATACAAGTCCGTATGGTGCATGTTTCAAGTGGAATAGATCCTCAAGCGTAATAATGCTGTGAGATCTCTCTGTCCTCCTGTAGTATAACTTGGTGATATGCATTCTGTAGATCGAGAGTAGAAAATGTCTTTGTGTCACAAAGATCCACCAGTGCTTCTTCTATGTGTGAGTGGATAGCTGTCAATCACAATGGCTTTATTAGGCTCCCTTAAATCTATGCTAAGACAAATACCTCCAGTCTTTCTCTTTATCACTACTATTGGTGAGACTCATTCAGATGATGCAATCTCTTCAATAACACCATTTTGTACTAATTTTTTAACCTCTTGTGCTACAGCATCCCTGACGGAGAATGGTAGAGAGGGAAATTCTGTCTTACAGCTGTCACTTGAGGTCAAAATTTAATTTCGTGAGCAAATCCAAATGCACAGCCACTGGGGCTCCTCTGTACCATCCTCGTTAAGAGCAGAGACCAGAGTTTGTGCTGTAGTGGTGCCTGGTGGGGTAAAAGCAATGTGCCCATTCCCTGCCTACATGTTTAGTGAGGGAAACAAATCGCTGTTTAGGATAGCAGTACCCCTAGGCATAGGACAGAATTCTGCCGGTACACATTATGTATCAAATGTCAGGGTTGCAGGTAGTCAACCAAGCACAGGGATGTGGTTCATCAAGTAGCACACTAGGTGTAAGCTCAGTTCAGTAACTGATACATGTCCAAAGTATTGCAAGCAAATCAATTCAGGTAGTATAGAAACTGCTGAGCCAGTGTTCAACATTCATTCCACCACCTGGGACTTCATTCCTGCTGCAGCAGAGACATGAACAGCACATGTTATTTTATCCACAGTGTCTGTGGAGCTGCTTCCATCCACACCCAATGCAGTAAGTTACCTCTGGCATGGTAACCGCACGTACTTGTTGATTACGATGGGTTGCTTTAGCATACCTTAGGGAAATGTCCGCTCTTTTCGCAGGCCACTGAGCTCCCTCTGCAAGCTTTCCAGTATAGTCCAGGGATCGGCAACCTTTGGCACACAGCCTGCCAGGGTAAGCCTCTGGCGGGCCTGGCTGGGCTGGTTTGTTTACCTGCCACGTCCACAGGTTCAGCTGATCGCGGCTCCCACTGGCTGCGGTTCACTGTCCCAGGCCAATGGGGGCTGCAGGAAGCGGTGCAGCCCGAGGGATATGCTGGCCACCCTTCCCGCAGCCCCCATTGGCCTTGGACGGTGAACTGCGGCCAGTGGGAGCTGCGATCGGCCAAAGCAGCGGACGCGGCAGGTGAACAAACTGGCCCAGCCTGCTAGGGGCTTTCCCTGGCAGGCCACGTGCCAAAAGTTTACGATCCCTGTGTAGTCTGTAGTGGGGTGTTACATTCACAGTAGTGACATTCTTTTCCTTGTGTGTTTTGAAATCACTGGGCATGTTACTTCTCATTTACATTGCCCTTGTAATTTTTCAGCTGCCTTGTTGTAGTCCAGATGTAGTGGCTGCACGGCTTGCATCGCACCTGCTGTTCCTGAGCTCATTATATTCACCTCCACCATTGCTGACTCGATGTGATTAGCAATGGTTACAGCTTTCTGCCATTTCAATTCTGGTTCAAGCAGTAGATGTTCTCTAATACGAGGCACAGCTGTTTTCTCCATGAGCCGATCTCAAATAATTTCATCTGCCATGTTGCCAAAAATCACATGTGACAATCAGTTCCCTTAAAGCAGCAATATACTGATCTGTCAATTCCCCTGGTTTCCACGCTGGTGGAATTTATAGCATGCAGCTACCACATTCACTTTAGACACATACAAAAATTAATGCAGAGAGTGCTGTATCATATTTATTATTCAGAAGGGAAAAGTGTAACATATAGCTGCCCTTCTGCTCCAAGGCACTTAAATAAGCAAAGCACATTTTCTTACTTCAGAGAGTTCTCTGTCATTAGCTGCAAGGACATCGTACTCAGATACTCTTATCCAAGCATTAAAAGCAATTGGAAGCTCTCCTAGGCTTTGAAGAAAGGGTGCAGGTGGATTCAGGGGCAGGAGAGCCATCCTAGTCACCACTTTGTTGAGCAGTGGAGGCCGAGACCAAAAAAGTGAAATCCAACATCAAACAGCTCCAGAAGCAGCTGCTGCAGCAGCCCCTGGCCTCAGCACATAGAGATGCGCTTAACCTTCCTGCTAGTTCTCTAACCTCAAAGACTACAGCTCCCAGAAATCAATACTGTATCTAGCAATATCACACGGGGCTCTGCTAGGCCTTGTTTGCACACTGGGGGGAGTTGGGTTGGGGACTCTCAAGTATTCATAGAATGTCCCCACAAAGCATGGCAGGGAGGCAACTGACAATTCATTCTCTAATCAAAGAATCTGCATTGCCTTTGTTGTAATAACCTGGAGCTACCCCCTCTCTGAGCCCTGAGTATTTTTCCAGGGGAAGCCCCTCACTTCACACGAGTCCCAAAGTGGATTTGGATCTCAGTCAGTGTAGGTCAAAGACAAAGAAACATAATCAAAAGAAGAAATAAAAGATCTGGTCCTGCTGATGTAGATGCTGCTCTCTCTGTAGTTTCCAGCCCTTTCTAGGATGGACACTTCAAGTCATCAGAAAAGGATGTTTCTCTTTCTCCTGCACACACCCTTAGAAGTTGTGTGGCAAGAAACAAGAGCTGATTTTCAAGCATTTTTCTTCACCTTTTTATCTCCTCTTGCTGTTTTCTCCAAAATTAAAGGTCTAATAGTCTTTAAAAGTCTTTCATAGGTTCATTCACAGATTCATAGATTCCAAGGCCAGAAGGGACCATTATGATTCTGACAGCAGATCTTTTAGAAAAACAGCCAATCTTGATTTTAAAATTGCCAGTGAAGGAGACACCAACACAACCCTTGGTAAGTTGTTCCAATAGTTCTCAAACTTTTTTGTTTGGGGACCACTTGAAAATTGCTGAGGGTCTCAGCGGACCACTTAACGATCTTTCCAAAAGTTGTTGTACCATTAACTAACTATTGTAAAGCGCGTTGGATAAAAAAACACCTTAATAATAATTAACTTTTTTTTTTGTTCTACAAATAAAAGCACACAACTCACATTTTAATATCAGTATTCTTATGTAAGCAGAGTCAGGATGAGCTCTACCCTGACATCTGGTGGCGAATTATGGCGAGTGTGGAAAAGAACTCCAGGGGCTGATCTTGTTTGCATAGGCACACCCACTCGCCTGGCATGAAACACAGCAACTGAAAGTGGTTACTTTGGCTGGTGTGGGATCCCCAGTTTCTCTATTATTGGGGCAGGAAGAATAAAGTTTTGTTACCCTGATTCTGTGAATCAAGGCCAGTGGAACTGTTGTATGACAGAAGGACTGAGTGAGTCCTTCACCATTACCTAAGTAGCACTTGCTTGACAAGGGGCATGGGTTACAAAACCCAGTGAATGGAGAGAGGATGGGGACAGGTATTTGTACCTGATGGTATGGGCCCCCCTCTGAGGGTTTGAAACACCAATTGCACCGCCTCCTCTCTCCACTGTTGAATGTCAGAGCTAACTTTGATTCCCTTAGGAGTCTAGTTACAGGCTGCTGAGCTGAATTCACTTTGGGCCAATGGTGCACCAGCACTGGGGCTCCCCTACTATACTATGAGCTGAAAT
>NW_020715679.1:0-4816 GCF_002925995.2 Terrapene triunguis
GAACCCGGCCCTTGTTGCTGCCAACTTAGATGGGCAGAAGGGTTACACTTACCTTTCTAATGCGATGGATGTGCCTCTCTCCCCCACCACAGCCGACACAGAGCTGAGGCTGGGAAGGAGTGGGGTCTCTCCCTCACCACAGCAGCCACAGAGCTGGGACTGGGAAGGAGGGGGGGTCTCTCCCCGGCCCCAGCAGACAGAGAGCTGAGGCTGGGAAGGAGGGCCTTCCCTCCCCAGCAGCCGCAGCCCTGGAGCTGGGGAAAGTCGCCTTTCTCTGGCTGCTGCAGCCCTGTACGTCCCAAATTCCCCCCACCTCCTCTTCTCACCCCACTGCCCCCTCCCACTTACCCCCTATTCCCCCCAAGGCCACAACCTCACCTTACATGTGTGTCTTCTCCAGGGTCCAGGCACCTAATTAGTGGAGCCACACCTGGGTGGGTGGCCCTTCATTCTCTCATGTGCAGCCTTAGAGGGAACTATCTGCGGACCACCTGAATGGAGCTCGCGGACCACAATTTGAGAACCACTGCAATAGTTAATTACTCTCACTATTAAAAAATTATGCCTTATTTCCAGTCTGAATTTCTCTAGCTTCGACTTCCTGCCATTAGCTTGTGTTACACCTTTCTCTGCTAGACTGAAGAGCCATTATCAAATATTTATTCCCATGTAGGTACTTATAGATTTTCTCACAGTTCTTGCACAACAAAGATGTGAAAAGAACACCCAGAGTGTGGAGAGACACACATTGAAATCTGTTAGCTTATGCCCAGGGCATAGGCTCCTGAACAACTGATGGGAAATAACTGGCAGATAGAAGGGAATTCTGGATACTCGCATGAAAATGAGACACATCAAGTTCCACATCAAAATAAATTATTATTCTGCTGGGAATTCAAATTAGCAGCCCAAGTTACTGACCTGTCACCTTCAGTTCCAGAGTGGCTTCCGCATAAAATCTGCTTGATCGGAAGAAACAGATAAACTGCCCATGGTCAGAGGGGGTGATGTTGCGTATACGCAGGACAACGCTTCCATCCACAATACCATCCTTCAGAAGCTCTGTTCTGCCCTGATAATTTGGTATTTGCTGTTCAGCCTGATCTTTTTCATTCTGATACAGATGGACAGGTTCAGAGAACTTGGATCAGTATCAGCGCACCTCCATCTTCTGAGCACTTGTGTTACAGAAGAGGTGACAGGGTAACAGGGCATCTTCACCTGCAGAGACCATGATGGGATGACCAGGTCCAATCACCTTGAAATTCACTGTTAAAGGAACCAAGACACACAGAAAATTAGACCAGAGGGGAGCTGGATTGCTTTCATAGGTAATGAATGGTGATCTCTCACAACTGCCTAGGCTGCAACTTGACCAGCTAAAACTGAGCTAATGGTGTCTCACTGTATCTGCACTGGAAAACAGGTCAAGTTAGGACAGGCTTAGCTAGCACATGTTAGCTAACCCTTGAGCTAAACTCAGCCACTTTTCCTAGTCAATACCAATCCAGAGAGAATTAAAAAATGGGTGATCTCTGTCTCTAAATGTTGTGAGCTGGTTAATGGCTGAAACCAGAACAATTAACCTGTGGAAGACTGTTTGCTAGACTGGAACCGAGGCAAGTGGCCTCTAGAGAGAAGGATGATACAGAACACCTGAAAGGAGAGGCTGTGTCTGTGACATGCTGTGGAGCTTAAGGCCTGGTCTACATGGGAAAGTTTTACTGGTTATCCAGGTGTAATTATACTGGTATAACTCCTATGTGGACCCCCTTATTCTGGTATAATAGTGACCTTTTTCAGTTTGCCTTAAACCCCTTCCCCAGTGACATAAGCTAAACTGAAAAAAAAAAGTACTTTGTTTTATATTTGTAACTTGCTATGTATCCTTTCAAATATAGATATTTGAAAAACAATAAAATATAGTACAAAATCCTTCTTTACCCCTTCCACTTATGACATTCTCTGCTTGGTAGCACATCACACAAAATGAATTTACAGCATGTGTCAGTCACATTCAGTTCAAATCACTCTGTTTCATATATTTGACTTATTTGTGTAATGTGCAATTCAAACTTTTGCATCATAGATTCATAGATTCCAAGGCCAGAAGTGATCATCTAGTCTGATCTCCTGTGTAACACAGGTCACAGAACTTCCTTGTATTTCACACTGGTGACACCCCTGCTGGAATTCTGTGTCCAGTCCTGGTTCTCACAATTCAAGAAGGATGTTGATAAATTGGAGCGGGTTCAGAGAAGAGCTATGAGAAGATTAAGGAATGACTTGATAATGAGCTCAATTTAGCAGAGAAAGCTATAACACAATCCAATGGCTGGTACAGAAGCCAGCAAAAATAAGTAAATAAATAAATAAGAGGTGAAAACAGGGGAGTTTGAATGGGAGGTTGGGGAAGGGAGTGTGTAGTGGTCTGTTTCTGCTTTGGTGTTCATTGAGGGGGGGGGGATTTTGTTTGGGGATTTGTTATTTTCTCCATGACAGGAGCTTAGGCAGGAAGGCTGTGACAGATACAGAGGCAGCAGTGGTAATGAGACAAGGAATGGGTGAGACAATGAAGACAATCAGATGTGGAAGCTGCAGGATGTAAATTATCCGGAAGCGGGTACACAAAAAGAGCTTGGTTTGTATGAAGTGCCGCCTGTTAGACTAGATGGAAGAGAAGATCAGAGACTTGGAGATGCAAGTGGAAACTATGGTTGTTTAGTTTTGATGGGGATTCAAGCAGATGATGGAGGGAAGACAAGAGAAGGCTGAAGGGAAAAGTCAAGATTGGCAGATGCAAGCTGCACTGATGAACTCTGAGGGGAGACTGCTGGATGAGGAATGCGCCACTGGAAGCATGTGACTATGAGAACCAGGCAGAGGGAAAGACTGGCTAATGAAGGAGAAATAGAGCTCAGGAATAGGTTTGCTGAGTTGGAAAATGAAGAAGGGGCACAGCAGGCAGTCACAGAAGGTGGGAGGTCAAGGAAGAAGAGAAGAACGGCTAGTCCTATAAGAAGAGGGGAAGGATACAGGATGACTCACAAAAGATTGCAAGTGTGAACAAAAGACAAGAGGACTTGCAATCAGAAGGAACAGGAGGAAGCAAGGCCGGCTCCAGGCACCAGCACAGCAAGCTGGTGCTTGGGGCGGCTCATGGAAGGGGGTGGCACGTCCGGCTCTTCAGCGGCAATTCGGTGGCAGGTCCCTCAGTCCCTCTCGGAGGAAAGGACCTGCGGCCGAATTGCCGCAGAAGAATGAAGCGGAGCGGTGGGGCTGCCGCCGAAGTGCCGCCGATCGCGATCGCGGCTTTTTATTTTTTTTCCCGCTGCTTGGGGTGGCAAAAACCCTGGAGCTGGCCCTGGGAGGAAGGCCAGAAAATCACAACAAAACCAGGAAAAGGAAGGTCTACATGATTGGGGACTCCCTACTAAGAAGAACAGACAGGCCTGTCACCAGAGCTGATCCGGAGAACAGACGAATGTGCTGTCTGCCAGGAGTTAAGATACAGAATGTGGACCGGAGGCTGAAAAGAATTCTAATGGAAGCAGTAAAGAATTAACTGATTGTCCTCCACATGGGGAACAAATGATACTGCTAGATTCTCACTGAAATGCACCAAAGGAGACTATGCCAAGCTGGGGAAGACACTTAAAGAAATGGAGGCTCAGGTGATCTTCAGTGGGATTCTGCCTGGCCCTAGAGGAGGAGAGTGAAGGCAAGACAAGATTATGATGATCAACAGATGGCTCAGGCAGTCAGGGCCGGCTTTAGGAAGTGCGGGGCCCAATTCGAACAGTTTTGACGGGGCCCCATTAGGGATGACTAAAAAAAAAGCCACTTAAAAAGAACGCTTTCATTTCTTCCACGACTATATAAATAATAACAAAATTATATATTACATACATTGCGTCATATATTAATTAGCTGATTTTCACTTTCATATTAGGAAAATAATTCATGTTTTGATAGTTGTACAACTAATTTTCTTCAATAATGTTTATTTTATTAAAATTTATAAAATATTTCCTTAATATAAAATTGTGCTCTCCTCCCTGCCCCCTGCAGCGCCTCCCGGCCCACGGAAACAAATCCTGCTTCCCCAGCGCCGCCCCACCGAAACAGCTGTGGGCGGAAAAGGAAGTTTGGGGGGGCGGAATAAACGGCACACATAGGGTGACCAGATCATAGCAGTAAAATAGGACCCGACCCCTCCCCACTTGGCCCCACCATCACACCCCTCTTCACCTTCTAGCCCCCTGCTGGCTTGCTGTGTCCCTCCTAGTTAGTCCCCCACCCACCACTTGCCTCCTTTCACCTTCTCCCTCCCCTACCAGAAACCCCCATACCCGCACCTAGAACCCCTGCTGGCTCACTGCTTGCCTCTTTGCCCACCCGCCGCTTGCCCACCCGCTTGCCGCCCCCAAGTATAAAGACTCATTCAAAGACCCAGGGGTCACTATATTACTGCACACAGCAGTCAATCAGTGCAGTTGTAGATAAATCTCTGCATTATGCATTTTTGTATAACTTTTATATGACTTTGTATTGAACCTTGGCAATGTTATAGCTGGCCCCTAAGGTAGTATAATTAAGGTAAAAGAAAAATGTCTTTTTGCTAGAAGTAGAATAAGATCTTCCCCCCACTTTGTAATCAATTGACCTGTTGAATGAATGAGGTGTGAATGAGGAAGGTGTGGAAGGCAGGCACTTCCAGACAGCTGCAACCCTTGGAGAGGGGCTGGGAGCCAGCCAGGGCCGGCTCCAGGCACCAAGCACCCAGGCTGGTGCTTGGGGCGGCACCTGGAGGGGG
>NW_020715679.1:4916-5391 GCF_002925995.2 Terrapene triunguis
CCCCCCCCCGCGGGGGCGGCCGGAGGCTTTTTCGCCTGGGGCGGCGAAAAAGCCAGAGCCGGCCCTGGAGCCAGCCAAGGAGAGCTTTGCCCAGGGCTGAGTGGGACAGTTTGGGTGCAGGCTCCGGGCTGGGGCACGGTGTGGGGTGCAGGATGGGTGGAGGGGTGCAGGCTCTGGGAGGGAGTGCGGAGGGGTGGGTGCAGGCTCTGGGACAGAGTTTGGGGGCCGGAGAGGGGGTGGTGGGTGCTGGGGGGGAGGGGACTGCCATCACATGTGGCTTCCTTCCTCCCCTGCTGCCCCTCACCATAGCCTTGGTGGGGGATGGGGCTGCCCCTTGCCCAGTGTTTGCAGGAGTGGTGGCTGGGGGGAAACCCAGTGAAATTCTGGTTTTACTCTTTTGTTGATGGGTCACTTTAACCCCTTACAACCCCCTTCCCGCCTCTCTCACCCCCCTTTTCTACTGGGCTTGTTTGAT
>NW_020715680.1:0-4807 GCF_002925995.2 Terrapene triunguis
GAACCCGGCCCTTGTTGCTGCCAACTTAGATGGGCAGAAGGGTTACACTTACCTTTCTAATGCGATGGATGTGCCTCTCTCCCCCACCACAGCCGACACAGAGCTGAGGCTGGGAAGGAGTGGGGTCTCTCCCTCACCACAGCAGCCACAGAGCTGGGACTGGGAAGGAGGGGGGGTCTCTCCCCGGCCCCAGCAGACAGAGAGCTGAGGCTGGGAAGGAGGGCCTTCCCTCCCCAGCAGCCGCAGCCCTGGAGCTGGGGAAAGTCGCCTTTCTCTGGCTGCTGCAGCCCTGTACGTCCCAAATTCCCCCCACCTCCTCTTCTCACCCCACTGCCCCCTCCCACTTACCCCCTATTCCCCCCAAGGCCACAACCTCACCTTACATGTGTGTCTTCTCCAGGGTCCAGGCACCTAATTAGTGGAGCCACACCTGGGTGGGTGGCCCTTCATTCTCTCATGTGCAGCCTTAGAGGGAACTATCTGCGGACCACCTGAATGGAGCTCGCGGACCACAATTTGAGAACCACTGCAATAGTTAATTACTCTCACTATTAAAAAATTATGCCTTATTTCCAGTCTGAATTTCTCTAGCTTCGACTTCCTGCCATTAGCTTGTGTTACACCTTTCTCTGCTAGACTGAAGAGCCATTATCAAATATTTATTCCCATGTAGGTACTTATAGATTTTCTCACAGTTCTTGCACAACAAAGATGTGAAAAGAACACCCAGAGTGTGGAGAGACACACATTGAAATCTGTTAGCTTATGCCCAGGGCATAGGCTCCTGAACAACTGATGGGAAATAACTGGCAGATAGAAGGGAATTCTGGATACTCGCATGAAAATGAGACACATCAAGTTCCACATCAAAATAAATTATTATTCTGCTGGGAATTCAAATTAGCAGCCCAAGTTACTGACCTGTCACCTTCAGTTCCAGAGTGGCTTCCGCATAAAATCTGCTTGATCGGAAGAAACAGATAAACTGCCCATGGTCAGAGGGGGTGATGTTGCGTATACGCAGGACAACGCTTCCATCCACAATACCATCCTTCAGAAGCTCTGTTCTGCCCTGATAATTTGGTATTTGCTGTTCAGCCTGATCTTTTTCATTCTGATACAGATGGACAGGTTCAGAGAACTTGGATCAGTATCAGCGCACCTCCATCTTCTGAGCACTTGTGTTACAGAAGAGGTGACAGGGTAACAGGGCATCTTCACCTGCAGAGACCATGATGGGATGACCAGGTCCAATCACCTTGAAATTCACTGTTAAAGGAACCAAGACACACAGAAAATTAGACCAGAGGGGAGCTGGATTGCTTTCATAGGTAATGAATGGTGATCTCTCACAACTGCCTAGGCTGCAACTTGACCAGCTAAAACTGAGCTAATGGTGTCTCACTGTATCTGCACTGGAAAACAGGTCAAGTTAGGACAGGCTTAGCTAGCACATGTTAGCTAACCCTTGAGCTAAACTCAGCCACTTTTCCTAGTCAATACCAATCCAGAGAGAATTAAAAAATGGGTGATCTCTGTCTCTAAATGTTGTGAGCTGGTTAATGGCTGAAACCAGAACAATTAACCTGTGGAAGACTGTTTGCTAGACTGGAACCGAGGCAGGTGGCCTCTAGAGAGAAGGATGATACAGAACACCTGAAAGGAGAGGCTGTGTCTGTGACATGCTGTGGAGCTTAAGGCCTGGTCTACATGGGAAAGTTTTACTGGTTATCCAGGTGTAATTATACTGGTATAACTCCTATGTGGACCCCCTTATTCTGGTATAATAGTGACCTTTTTCAGTTTGCCTTAAACCCCTTCCCCAGTGACATAAGCTAAACTGAAAAAAAAAGTACTTTGTTTTATATTTGTAACTTGCTATGTATCCTTTCAAATATAGATATTTGAAAAACAATAAAATATAGTACAAAATCCTTCTTTACCCCTTCCACTTATGACATTCTCTGCTTGGTAGCACATCACACAAAATGAATTTACAGCATGTGTCAGTCACATTCAGTTCAAATCACTCTGTTTCATATATTTGACTTATTTGTGTAATATGCAATTCAAACTTTTGCATCACAGATTCATAGATTCCAAGGCCAGAAGTGATCATCTAGTCTGATCTCCTGTGTAACACAGGTCACAGAACTTCCTTGTATTTCACACTGGTGACACCCCTGCTGGAATTCTGTGTCCAGTCCTGGTTCTCACAATTCAAGAAGGATGTTGATAAATTGGAGCGGGTTCAGAGAAGAGCTATGAGAAGATTAAGGAATGACTTGATAATGAGCTCAATTTAGCAGAGAAAGCTATAACACAATCCAATGGCTGGTACAGAAGCCAGCAAAAATAAGTAAATAAATAAATAAGAGGTGAAAACAGGGGAGTTTGAATGGGAGGTTGGGGAAGGGAGTGTGTAGTGGTCTGTTTCTGCTTTGGTGTTCATTGAGGGGGGGGGGATTTTGTTTGGGGATTTGTTATTTTCTCCATGACAGGAGCTTAGGCAGGAAGGCTGTGACAGATACAGAGGCAGCAGTGGTAATGAGACAAGGAATGGGTGAGACAATGAAGACAATCAGATGTGGAAGCTGCAGGATGTAAATTATCCGGAAGCGGGTACACAAAAAGAGCTTGGTTTGTATGAAGTGCCGCCTGTTAGACTAGATGGAAGAGAAGATCAGAGACTTGGAGATGCAAGTGGAAACTATGGTTGTTTAGTTTTGATGGGGATTCAAGCAGATGATGGAGGGAAGACAAGAGAAGGCTGAAGGGAAAAGTCAAGACTGGCAGATGCAAGCTGCACTGATGAACTCTGAGGGGAGACTGCTGGATGAGGAATGCGCCACTGGAAGCATGTGACTATGAGAACCAGGCAGAGGGAAAGACTGGCTAATGAAGGAGAAATAGAGCTCAGGAATAGGTTTGCTGAGTTGGAAAATGAAGAAGGGGCACAGCAGGCAGTCACAGAAGGTGGGAGGTCAAGGAAGAAGAGAAGAACGGCTAGTCCTATAAGAAGAGGGGAAGGATACTCACAAAAGATTGCAAGTGTGAACAAAAGACAAGAGGACTTGCAATCAGAAGGAACAGGAGGAAGCAAGGCCGGCTCCAGGCACCAGCACAGCAAGCTGGTGCTTGGGGCGGCTCATGGAAGGGGGTGGCACGTCCGGCTCTTCAGCGGCAATTCGGTGGCAGGTCCCTCAGTCCCTCTCGGAGGAAAGGACCTGCGGCCGAATTGCCGCAGAAGAATGAAGCGGAGCGGTGGGGCTGCCGCCGAAGTGCCGCCGATCGCGATCGCGGCTTTTTATTTTTTTTCCCGCTGCTTGGGGTGGCAAAAACCCTGGAGCTGGCCCTGGGAGGAAGGCCAGAAAATCACAACAAAACCAGGAAAAGGAAGGTCTACATGATTGGGGACTCCCTACTAAGAAGAACAGACAGGCCTGTCATCAGAGCTGATCCGGAGAACAGACGAATGTGCTGTCTGCCAGGAGTTAAGATACAGAATGTGGACCGGAGGCTGAAAAGAATTCTAATGGAAGCAGTAAAGAATTAACTGATTGTCCTCCACATGGGGAACAAATGATACTGCTAGATTCTCACTGAAATGCACCAAAGGAGACTATGCCAAGCTGGGGAAGACACTTAAAGAAATGGAGGCTCAGGTGATCTTCAGTGGGATTCTGCCTGGCCCTAGAGGAGGAGAGTGAAGGCAAGACAAGATTATGATGATCAACAGATGGCTCAGGCAGTCAGGGCCGGCTTTAGGAAGTGCGGGGCCCAATTCGAACAGTTTTGACGGGGCCCCATTAGGGATGACTAAAAAAAAAGCCACTTAAAAAGAACGCTTTCATTTCTTCCACGACTATATAAATAATAACAAAATTATATATTACATACATTGCGTCATATATTAATTAGCTGATTTTCACTTTCATATTAGGAAAATAATTCATGTTTTGATAGTTGTACAACTAATTTTCTTCAATAATGTTTATTTTATTAAAATTTATAAAATATTTCCTTAATATAAAATTGTGCTCTCCTCCCTGCCCCCTGCAGCGCCTCCCGGCCCACGGAAACAAATCCTGCTTCCCCAGCGCCGCCCCACCGAAACAGCTGTGGGCGGAAAAGGAAGTTTGGGGGGGCGGAATAAACGGCACACATAGGGTGACCAGATCATAGCAGTAAAATAGGACCCGACCCCTCCCCACTTGGCCCCACCATCACACCCCTCTTCACCTTCTAGCCCCCTGCTGGCTTGCTGTGTCCCTCCTAGTTAGTCCCCCACCCACCACTTGCCTCCTTTCACCTTCTCCCTCCCCTACCAGAAACCCCCATACCCGCACCTAGAACCCCTGCTGGCTCACTGCTTGCCTCTTTGCCCACCCGCCGCTTGCCCACCCGCTTGCCGCCCCCAAGTATAAAGACTCATTCAAAGACCCAGGGGTCACTATATTACTGCACACAGCAGTCAATCAGTGCAGTTGTAGATAAATCTCTGCATTATGCATTTTTGTATAACTTTTATATGACTTTGTATTGAACCTTGGCAATGTTATAGCTGGCCCCTAAGGTAGTATAATTAAGGTAAAAGAAAAATGTCTTTTTGCTAGAAGTAGAATAAGATCTTCCCCCCACTTTGTAATCAATTGACCTGTTGAATGAATGAGGTGTGAATGAGGAAGGTGTGGAAGGCAGGCACTTCCAGACAGCTGCAACCCTTGGAGAGGGGCTGGGAGCCAGCCAGGGCCGGCTCCAGGCACCAAGCACCCAGGCTGGTGCTTGGGGCGGCACCTGGAGGGGG
>NW_020715680.1:4907-5382 GCF_002925995.2 Terrapene triunguis
CCCCCCCCCGCGGGGGCGGCCGGAGGCTTTTTCGCCTGGGGCGGCGAAAAAGCCAGAGCCGGCCCTGGAGCCAGCCAAGGAGAGCTTTGCCCAGGGCTGAGTGGGACAGTTTGGGTGCAGGCTCCGGGCTGGGGCACGGTGTGGGGTGCAGGATGGGTGGAGGGGTGCAGGCTCTGGGAGGGAGTGCGGAGGGGTGGGTGCAGGCTCTGGGACAGAGTTTGGGGGCCGGAGAGGGGGTGGTGGGTGCTGGGGGGGAGGGGACTGCCATCACATGTGGCTTCCTTCCTCCCCTGCTGCCCCTCACCATAGCCTTGGTGGGGGATGGGGCTGCCCCTTGCCCAGTGTTTGCAGGAGTGGTGGCTGGGGGGAAACCCAGTGAAATTCTGGTTTTACTCTTTTGTTGATGGGTCACTTTAACCCCTTACAAACCCCTTCCCGCCTCTCTCACCCCCCTTTTCTACTGGGCTTGTTTGAT
>NW_020715681.1:0-6298 GCF_002925995.2 Terrapene triunguis
GAACCCGGCCCTTGTTGCTGCCAACTTAGATGGGCAGAAGGGTTACATTTTTGGGGGCTCGTCCGGGATCCCTGGGTCAGTACCCCTCGCAAGCACCTGTTGAGTGTTCCACTGCATTGGGAAACAATTGTGGTTATATTTTGAGGAAATTACTGTTTGTATAATGGCTAATATGTCAGGTTTGTTGGGCCCCGGCCCTGCAGCCTCTAGCTCAGGGGCCGCAGCCTCAGCCAATGATTGGGCAAAAGCACTGGGGCAAATATTGGAAAAGGTTGTGCTGTCCCAGGCTATGTTAAACTCTTGTCGTGAGTTAAGATTATTTGCTGGGGCAGAGGAGTTCGAACCCTGGTTGGAGCATACCACTGAAATGCTGCAGGAGTGGGCCGTACCTGATGCAGAAAAGCGAAGATGTCTAATAGAGAGCCTCAGTGGCCCAGCATTAGATGTGATTCGCACCCTGAAGCTCATTGACCCTGGGGTCAGTGTGAAGGACTGCCTAGAGGCCCTTGATCATACCTTTGGGAGCGTAGAGGGCCCTGAAGACAGTTACTGTAAGTTCCTTAATTCCCGACAGCAAATTGGCGAGAAGATTTCAGCCTATATACAGAGGCTGGAGAGACTGCTTCAGAGAGCTGTCATGAGGGGAGCAGTGACTGCTGAACAGATGGATCGGACCAGACTGGCTCAAATTGTAAGAGGAGCTCAGTATCAGAACCCGATTCTACTCCATCTCCGGCTAAGAGAACGACGGGAACATCCCCCAAGTTATTCCCAGCTGATAAAGGGGGTCAGAGAAGAGGAAGAAAGGCAGGCTGCCAGCGAGTTTTGGGAAGCCCAAACATTGGAGCCAGCCGGCACAACACCACTGCAAACGGCCAGTGTACTGATGGTGAGCACCACAGAGGAACTTGCCCAACAAATGCAGGTCCTGACAGAACGGATAGCTGAACTGCAAAGCACCATTGACCGAGCTAAGACTTCCAGGAATAAGGTGCCTCTGACTGTGGCGATGGAGAAGTCAGCATTCAGAGCCACCATCCCACCTGGGCGAAGGGGGAAAGGACAATTCTTCTGCTACCGATGTGGTCAGGACGGACACAGTGCTGGCAAGTGCCATAATGAAGAAAACCCCTCCTTAGTGTATGGAAAGCTGAGGATCAGTTGGGAGAGATCCGGTAGCTGCCAGAGAGTCCGGGGACGGGGACCACCCAGGCCTGCAGGAGTTGAAGATTCCCCCAGAAACGACCGTCCAGCTGGGATCCCCGCAGGACTGATAGGGCCTCGAGCAGAGGTCCTAGTGAAGATTGAAGGGGCGGAGTGTAAAGCCGTGCTTGACACTGGATCTCAAGTGACTATTATATTTCAGTCATTCTACCAACAGACGCTTAGGCTCCTGCCTATACAGCCACTGACTGGCGTTGGTCTGTGTGGCCTCAGCATGGATGAATACCCCTACCAAGGGTATGTCATAGTGCACCTGGAATTCCCAGAGGAGGTTGCTGGGGTAAGAGAAGAGGTGGACACAGCTGCATTAATATGCCCTGACCCTAAAGGGACCTCGGATGTGTCTGTGCTGATAGGGACCAACTCCAGTCTCTTCAAGGTGCTCGCGGATTACTGCAGACGACGGGCTGGGGACCAGTACCTGAATACCCTGATGATCCATACGCTTTGTGCTGAAGCCTATAGGAAGATTGAGGGTGCTAAAAAGGAGACATCTGAGCTACCCATTGGGGCGCTGAAGTACATGGGCACAACCCCCTTAGTAGTGCCTGCAAGGACAGAGCAGGAAGTGCTTGTCATGAGTACCCGGCTGAAAGGCAGTAAAGGGGCATTAGCAATGGTAGAGCAGCCAGTTGAAGGAGAGCTCCCGGAAGGAGTGCTGGTCCCCAGTGGAGTCATAACCCTACCTGCTGAAGCCCAGGAAAAGGTGACTATACTGATTGCTAATGAAACAAGTCGAGATGTTGTTGTGAAGCAAGGACAAAAGATAGCAGACCTCTTCGAGCCTGAATCAATTGTAAAACCCCAGTGTGAGACTCAAGTTCCCACAATAGACCCAGCAAAGTTTGACTTTGGAGATTCACCGTTGTCCGAGGAGTGGAAAGATTGCCTGAGGAGGAAACTTTGTGAAAGATCCAAGGTGTTCTCATTGCATGAGTGGGATGTGGGATGTGCAAAAGGAGTAGAGCACAACATCAGACTACATGACTCTCGACCTTTCAGGGAGAGATCTAGGAGGATTGCCCTCTCTGAGATGGAAGATGTGCGACAACATCTTCAGGAGCTGGCTGCGAATGGCATCATTACAGAGTCCCGCAGCCCATACGCCTCACCCATTGTGGTGGTCCGTAAAAAGAATGGGAAAATCCGGATGTGTATTGACTACCGCACCCTAAACCGCCGTACTGTGGTTGACCAGTACACAATGCCCCGAGTCCAAGATGCCTTAGACTGTTTGCCAGGAAGCCAGTGGTTCTCTGTGTTGGATCTTTGGAGTGGATACTACCAGATCCCTCTGGGTGAAGAAGATAAGGAGAAGACAGCCTTCATCTGCCCATTAGGGTTTTATCAGTTTGAACGCATGCCCCAAGGGATTTCTGGAGCACCTGCCACATTTCAACGTCTTATGGAGAAAGTTGTGGGAGACATGAATTTACTGCAAGTGTTAGTTTATTTGGATGACCTGATTGTGTTTGGAAGAACTTTGGAGGAGCACGAAGAAAGACTTCTTAAAGTGCTTGATAGGTTAGAGGATTATGGTTTGAAGCTTTCAATTGACAAATGCCAGTTCTGCAGGACCTCAGTGAAGTATGTGGGTCACATCGTGTCCCAAGAGGGTGTGAGTACTGATCCCAATAAAATAGAAGCACTCACTACATGGCCATGCCCAAGTAACTACAGAGAACTCAAGACCTTTCTTGGGTTTAGTGGCTACTACCGCAGATTTGTGAAAAACTATGCTACGATTGTAAAACCTCTGAATGATCTTACCAGGGGATACCAGTCCAGCAGGAACAAATCTAAGACCAAGAATAAGGGGAGGTCCCCAAAGCCTCCTGTGCAGAGACACTATGGCCCCTTCGAACCATTTGGGCCACGGTGGGATGAGAGATGTGAAAGGGCTTTTCGAGAAATCATTACTTGCCTAACTCATGCTCCAGTCTTAGTCTTTGCTGACCCAAGCAAACCATTTATCCTGCATACTGATGCCAGTTTGGAGGGTCTGGGAGCAGTACTGTACCAGGAACTGGAAGGAAAACGTAAACCTGTAGCCTTTGCCAGCCGAGGACTGTCTGATAGTGAAACTCGCTATCCCACCCACAAGCTGGAGTTCTTGGCCTTGAAATGGGCCATCACTGAGAAATTTCGAGACTACTTATATGGTGCTCAGTTCCAGGTGTGGACAGACAACAACCCACTGACCTATGTGTTAACAAGTGCTAAGCTGGATGCTACAGGGCAAAGATGGGTGGCCGCTTTGGCTAGCTATGACTTCAGCATTCAATACCGATCAGGGAGAAGCAATGTAGATGCAGATGCATTGTCCAGGCGTCCACAGGCACCAGGAGTTGCTGTGATACCCACAGATGGAGTGAGGGCTATTTGCAGTGTGAGTCGCTGGGAGCCAGAGTCCCATGAGAGTCTTCATGGATGTGCTGCAGAAGCTTTGGGCCTGCCCCCTGAATGCGTGCCTTCTGCTTCAGTGAACTATATTGCGTTGGACCAATCTCCTTTGCCCATGCTCAATGCAGCGGACTGGCAGGAAGCCCAGCTGCAAGATATTGACATTCGTGATACACTACTTGCCAAAAGGGAGGGGCGAAGCCCAGCTGTGGTTGTCCCACCTAACCCGGAGGGTAAACTACTATTGAGAGAATGGACCAAACTGAAACTGATTCAGGGAGTGCTACACCGAGTGACCACAGACCCTTTACAAAAGCAACGAGCACAGCTAGTGCTGCCAAAAGAGTACAGAGCCCTGGCCATGAGGGCCCTGCATGATGACTTTGGACATTTAGGGATGGAGAGGACCCTGGAACTTCTTCGTAGTAGGTTCTATTGGCCTCGGATGGCTGAAGATGTTCGCAGGAAATGTGAGACCTGCGCTCGATGTGTTAAAAGGAAAACTCTGCCCACGCGGGCTGCATATCTGAAGAACATCACCAGCAACAAACCTCTGGAGCTGGTATGCATTGATTTCTTGTCTTTAGAAGTAGACAAGAGAAATATTGGGAACATTCTAGTAGTGACTGACCATTATACGCGATATGTGCAGGCATATCCCACACGTGATCAGAGGGCCACCACTGTTGCTCGAGTACTGTAGGAGAAATATTTCTCAGTTTATGGATTTCCAGCCCGGATACACTCGGATCAGGGGCGGGACTTTGAGAGTCACCTTCTGAAGGAGGTGCTGAGGATAGCAGGAATTAAAAAGTCTAGGACAACGCCTTATCACCCTCAAGGTGATCCACAGCCAGAGAGGTTCAACCGAACCCTATTAGATATGTTGGGGACTTTGCGGCCAGAGCAGAAGGCAACCTGGAGCCAACATGTCGCATTTCTGGTGCACGCCTACAATGCCACAAAGAATGATGCTACAGGAGTCACCCCATATCTCTTAATGTTTGGGCGAGAACCAAGATTACCCATAGACCTGTGCTTTGGTGTATCAGAGGATGGAGATAGCTATGAAACTCATCAGCAATATGTATCCCGACTAAGAGAAAAGCTGCGGGATGCTTATCACTTAGCTACATCTGCGGCTCGGAAGAACGCAGACCGCAACAAACATCGATATGATGCTAGGGTACGTCTGCAAGAACTCCAGCCGGGGGACAGAGTCCTGCTGCGAAATTTGGGTATTACTGGCAAACACAAGATAGCTGACAGATGGAAGGCAATACCTTACTTGGTGATGGAAAAGCTAGGAGACCTGCCGGTCTACAAGATCAAACCTGAAGATGGTCCAGGGCAGACAAAGACAGTGCATAGAAACCTTTTGCTCCCTGTGGGGGAATTGGTAGACACCCCGTATGAGATGGGCCACAACAGGGCAACCGGGCGGAACGAAGGTGCTGGACCAAAGCTGCCCTCCAACATGGACAGCCAGCCCCCTGTAGCTAACCTACCCCTATGCAGCACATGCGAGAGTGAGTCTGAGGAGGAAGACACAACCATGGTGTATCCTGGGATGGAGACAAGATCTCAGTCTCGATCAGCATCAAAAGAGAGCTCCTCCTCTTCCGCCCTAAACCCCATGGCAGAAGTATTTAGGCCCATTCCTGACACCCCTGGGCCACTGGTGGGACCCCCATGTGATGACACACACAGGTTATTGGACAGTGGAGACATACAGGTGGAGGATGTCCTGGGCACCTTGGACCCTCCACTGTTAGAACTAGAACTGCAGGGGCCTATGCCAGTAGCCGAGGGGCCCTCAAAGGAAACCTCCCCATCTGTCGTTCAAGAAGCTGTCCACTCTACCACGGTAACAGAGAGTCTCAATAGACGAGACAGGGTAATAAGACCAGTAAAACGGTTGACTTATGATGCACCTGGGGTGACTAGTGAGGAACCAATATGCTTAGCACACAGGCTTGTGGAAGCTAAAGTGGGCTATCTGAGGCCCTTTGGAGGGAACCAGTGAGTTGGTATAATAGGGAGTGTGATTTGTCGGGACGACAAATTCTCGGCTGGGGGGAGGATGTAAGCAGAGTCAGGATGAGCTCTACCCTGACATCTGGTGGCGAATTATGGCGAGTGTGGAAAAGAACTCCAGGGGCTGATCTTGTTTGCATAGGCACACCCACTCGCCTGGCATGAAACACAGCAACTGAAAGTGGTTACTTTGGCTGGTGTGGGATCCCCAGTTTCTCTATTATTGGGGCAGGAAGAATAAAGTTTTGTTACCCTGATTCTGTGAATCAAGGCCAGTGGAACTGTTGTATGACAGAAGGACTGAGTGAGTCCTTCACCATTACCTAAGTAGCACTTGCTTGACAAGGGGCATGGGTTACAAAACCCAGTGAATGGAGAGAGGATGGGGACAGGTATTTGTACCTGATGGTATGGGCCCACTCTGAGGGTTTGAAACACCAATTGCACCGCCTCCTCTCTCCACTGTTGAATGTCAGAGCTAACTTTGATTCCCTTAGGAGTCTAGTTACAGGCTGCTGAGCTGAATTCACTTTGGGCCAATGGTGCACCAGCACTGGGGCTCCCCTACTATACTATGAGCTGAAATTGCTAAGAGCTGAAATCACAAAAGAGCTGATGTTATTAAGAGCTGAGA
>NW_020715682.1:0-6298 GCF_002925995.2 Terrapene triunguis
GAACCCGGCCCTTGTTGCTGCCAACTTAGATGGGCAGAAGGGTTACATTTTTGGGGGCTCGTCCGGGATCCCTGGGTCAGTACCCCTCGCAAGCACCTGTTGAGTGTTCCACTGCATTGGGAAACAATTGTGGTTATATTTTGAGGAAATTACTGTTTGTATAATGGCTAATATGTCAGGTTTGTTGGGCCCCGGCCCTGCAGCCTCTAGCTCAGGGGCCGCAGCCTCAGCCAATGATTGGGCAAAAGCACTGGGGCAAATATTGGAAAAGGTTGTGCTGTCCCAGGCTATGTTAAACTCTTGTCGTGAGTTAAGATTATTTGCTGGGGCAGAGGAGTTCGAACCCTGGTTGGAGCATACCACTGAAATGCTGCAGGAGTGGGCCGTACCTGATGCAGAAAAGCGAAGATGTCTAATAGAGAGCCTCAGTGGCCCAGCATTAGATGTGATTCGCACCCTGAAGCTCATTGACCCTGGGGTCAGTGTGAAGGACTGCCTAGAGGCCCTTGATCATACCTTTGGGAGCGTAGAGGGCCCTGAAGACAGTTACTGTAAGTTCCTTAATTCCCGACAGCAAATTGGCGAGAAGATTTCAGCCTATATACAGAGGCTGGAGAGACTGCTTCAGAGAGCTGTCATGAGGGGAGCAGTGACTGCTGAACAGATGGATCGGACCAGACTGGCTCAAATTGTAAGAGGAGCTCAGTATCAGAACCCGATTCTACTCCATCTCCGGCTAAGAGAACGACGGGAACATCCCCCAAGTTATTCCCAGCTGATAAAGGGGGTCAGAGAAGAGGAAGAAAGGCAGGCTGCCAGCGAGTTTTGGGAAGCCCAAACATTGGAGCCAGCCGGCACAACACCACTGCAAACGGCCAGTGTACTGATGGTGAGCACCACAGAGGAACTTGCCCAACAAATGCAGGTCCTGACAGAACGGATAGCTGAACTGCAAAGCACCATTGACCGAGCTAAGACTTCCAGGAATAAGGTGCCTCTGACTGTGGCGATGGAGAAGTCAGCATTCAGAGCCACCATCCCACCTGGGCGAAGGGGGAAAGGACAATTCTTCTGCTACCGATGTGGTCAGGACGGACACAGTGCTGGCAAGTGCCATAATGAAGAAAACCCCTCCTTAGTGTATGGAAAGCTGAGGATCAGTTGGGAGAGATCCGGTAGCTGCCAGAGAGTCCGGGGACGGGGACCACCCAGGCCTGCAGGAGTTGAAGATTCCCCCAGAAACGACCGTCCAGCTGGGATCCCCGCAGGACTGATAGGGCCTCGAGCAGAGGTCCTAGTGAAGATTGAAGGGGCGGAGTGTAAAGCCGTGCTTGACACTGGATCTCAAGTGACTATTATATTTCAGTCATTCTACCAACAGACGCTTAGGCTCCTGCCTATACAGCCACTGACTGGCGTTGGTCTGTGTGGCCTCAGCATGGATGAATACCCCTACCAAGGGTATGTCATAGTGCACCTGGAATTCCCAGAGGAGGTTGCTGGGGTAAGAGAAGAGGTGGACACAGCTGCATTAATATGCCCTGACCCTAAAGGGACCTCGGATGTGTCTGTGCTGATAGGGACCAACTCCAGTCTCTTCAAGGTGCTCGCGGATTACTGCAGACGACGGGCTGGGGACCAGTACCTGAATACCCTGATGATCCATACGCTTTGTGCTGAAGCCTATAGGAAGATTGAGGGTGCTAAAAAGGAGACATCTGAGCTACCCATTGGGGCGCTGAAGTACATGGGCACAACCCCCTTAGTAGTGCCTGCAAGGACAGAGCAGGAAGTGCTTGTCATGAGTACCCGGCTGAAAGGCAGTAAAGGGGCATTAGCAATGGTAGAGCAGCCAGTTGAAGGAGAGCTCCCGGAAGGAGTGCTGGTCCCCAGTGGAGTCATAACCCTACCTGCTGAAGCCCAGGAAAAGGTGACTATACTGATTGCTAATGAAACAAGTCGAGATGTTGTTGTGAAGCAAGGACAAAAGATAGCAGACCTCTTCGAGCCTGAATCAATTGTAAAACCCCAGTGTGAGACTCAAGTTCCCACAATAGACCCAGCAAAGTTTGACTTTGGAGATTCACCGTTGTCCGAGGAGTGGAAAGATTGCCTGAGGAGGAAACTTTGTGAAAGATCCAAGGTGTTCTCATTGCATGAGTGGGATGTGGGATGTGCAAAAGGAGTAGAGCACAACATCAGACTACATGACTCTCGACCTTTCAGGGAGAGATCTAGGAGGATTGCCCTCTCTGAGATGGAAGATGTGCGACAACATCTTCAGGAGCTGGCTGCGAATGGCATCATTACAGAGTCCCGCAGCCCATACGCCTCACCCATTGTGGTGGTCCGTAAAAAGAATGGGAAAATCCGGATGTGTATTGACTACCGCACCCTAAACCGCCGTACTGTGGTTGACCAGTACACAATGCCCCGAGTCCAAGATGCCTTAGACTGTTTGCCAGGAAGCCAGTGGTTCTCTGTGTTGGATCTTTGGAGTGGATACTACCAGATCCCTCTGGGTGAAGAAGATAAGGAGAAGACAGCCTTCATCTGCCCATTAGGGTTTTATCAGTTTGAACGCATGCCCCAAGGGATTTCTGGAGCACCTGCCACATTTCAACGTCTTATGGAGAAAGTTGTGGGAGACATGAATTTACTGCAAGTGTTAGTTTATTTGGATGACCTGATTGTGTTTGGAAGAACTTTGGAGGAGCACGAAGAAAGACTTCTTAAAGTGCTTGATAGGTTAGAGGATTATGGTTTGAAGCTTTCAATTGACAAATGCCAGTTCTGCAGGACCTCAGTGAAGTATGTGGGTCACATCGTGTCCCAAGAGGGTGTGAGTACTGATCCCAATAAAATAGAAGCACTCACTACATGGCCATGCCCAAGTAACTACAGAGAACTCAAGACCTTTCTTGGGTTTAGTGGCTACTACCGCAGATTTGTGAAAAACTATGCTACGATTGTAAAACCTCTGAATGATCTTACCAGGGGATACCAGTCCAGCAGGAACAAATCTAAGACCAAGAATAAGGGGAGGTCCCCAAAGCCTCCTGTGCAGAGACACTATGGCCCCTTCGAACCATTTGGGCCACGGTGGGATGAGAGATGTGAAAGGGCTTTTCGAGAAATCATTACTTGCCTAACTCATGCTCCAGTCTTAGTCTTTGCTGACCCAAGCAAACCATTTATCCTGCATACTGATGCCAGTTTGGAGGGTCTGGGAGCAGTACTGTACCAGGAACTGGAAGGAAAACGTAAACCTGTAGCCTTTGCCAGCCGAGGACTGTCTGATAGTGAAACTCGCTATCCCACCCACAAGCTGGAGTTCTTGGCCTTGAAATGGGCCATCACTGAGAAATTTCGAGACTACTTATATGGTGCTCAGTTCCAGGTGTGGACAGACAACAACCCACTGACCTATGTGTTAACAAGTGCTAAGCTGGATGCTACAGGGCAAAGATGGGTGGCCGCTTTGGCTAGCTATGACTTCAGCATTCAATACCGATCAGGGAGAAGCAATGTAGATGCAGATGCATTGTCCAGGCGTCCACAGGCACCAGGAGTTGCTGTGATACCCACAGATGGAGTGAGGGCTATTTGCAGTGTGAGTCGCTGGGAGCCAGAGTCCCATGAGAGTCTTCATGGATGTGCTGCAGAAGCTTTGGGCCTGCCCCCTGAATGCGTGCCTTCTGCTTCAGTGAACTATATTGCGTTGGACCAATCTCCTTTGCCCATGCTCAATGCAGCGGACTGGCAGGAAGCCCAGCTGCAAGATATTGACATTCGTGATACACTACTTGCCAAAAGGGAGGGGCGAAGCCCAGCTGTGGTTGTCCCACCTAACCCGGAGGGTAAACTACTATTGAGAGAATGGACCAAACTGAAACTGATTCAGGGAGTGCTACACCGAGTGACCACAGACCCTTTACAAAAGCAACGAGCACAGCTAGTGCTGCCAAAAGAGTACAGAGCCCTGGCCATGAGGGCCCTGCATGATGACTTTGGACATTTAGGGATGGAGAGGACCCTGGAACTTCTTCGTAGTAGGTTCTATTGGCCTCGGATGGCTGAAGATGTTCGCAGGAAATGTGAGACCTGCGCTCGATGTGTTAAAAGGAAAACTCTGCCCACGCGGGCTGCATATCTGAAGAACATCACCAGCAACAAACCTCTGGAGCTGGTATGCATTGATTTCTTGTCTTTAGAAGTAGACAAGAGAAATATTGGGAACATTCTAGTAGTGACTGACCATTATACGCGATATGTGCAGGCATATCCCACACGTGATCAGAGGGCCACCACTGTTGCTCGAGTACTGTAGGAGAAATATTTCTCAGTTTATGGATTTCCAGCCCGGATACACTCGGATCAGGGGCGGGACTTTGAGAGTCACCTTCTGAAGGAGGTGCTGAGGATAGCAGGAATTAAAAAGTCTAGGACAACGCCTTATCACCCTCAAGGTGATCCACAGCCAGAGAGGTTCAACCGAACCCTATTAGATATGTTGGGGACTTTGCGGCCAGAGCAGAAGGCAACCTGGAGCCAACATGTCGCATTTCTGGTGCACGCCTACAATGCCACAAAGAATGATGCTACAGGAGTCACCCCATATCTCTTAATGTTTGGGCGAGAACCAAGATTACCCATAGACCTGTGCTTTGGTGTATCAGAGGATGGAGATAGCTATGAAACTCATCAGCAATATGTATCCCGACTAAGAGAAAAGCTGCGGGATGCTTATCACTTAGCTACATCTGCGGCTCGGAAGAACGCAGACCGCAACAAACATCGATATGATGCTAGGGTACGTCTGCAAGAACTCCAGCCGGGGGACAGAGTCCTGCTGCGAAATTTGGGTATTACTGGCAAACACAAGATAGCTGACAGATGGAAGGCAATACCTTACTTGGTGATGGAAAAGCTAGGAGACCTGCCGGTCTACAAGATCAAACCTGAAGATGGTCCAGGGCAGACAAAGACAGTGCATAGAAACCTTTTGCTCCCTGTGGGGGAATTGGTAGACACCCCGTATGAGATGGGCCACAACAGGGCAACCGGGCGGAACGAAGGTGCTGGACCAAAGCTGCCCTCCAACATGGACAGCCAGCCCCCTGTAGCTAACCTACCCCTATGCAGCACATGCGAGAGTGAGTCTGAGGAGGAAGACACAACCATGGTGTATCCTGGGATGGAGACAAGATCTCAGTCTCGATCAGCATCAAAAGAGAGCTCCTCCTCTTCCGCCCTAAACCCCATGGCAGAAGTATTTAGGCCCATTCCTGACACCCCTGGGCCACTGGTGGGACCCCCATGTGATGACACACACAGGTTATTGGACAGTGGAGACATACAGGTGGAGGATGTCCTGGGCACCTTGGACCCTCCACTGTTAGAACTAGAACTGCAGGGGCCTATGCCAGTAGCCGAGGGGCCCTCAAAGGAAACCTCCCCATCTGTCGTTCAAGAAGCTGTCCACTCTACCACGGTAACAGAGAGTCTCAATAGACGAGACAGGGTAATAAGACCAGTAAAACGGTTGACTTATGATGCACCTGGGGTGACTAGTGAGGAACCAATATGCTTAGCACACAGGCTTGTGGAAGCTAAAGTGGGCTATCTGAGGCCCTTTGGAGGGAACCAGTGAGTTGGTATAATAGGGAGTGTGATTTGTCGGGACGACAAATTCTCGGCTGGGGGGAGGATGTAAGCAGAGTCAGGATGAGCTCTACCCTGACATCTGGTGGCGAATTATGGCGAGTGTGGAAAAGAACTCCAGGGGCTGATCTTGTTTGCATAGGCACACCCACTCGCCTGGCATGAAACACAGCAACTGAAAGTGGTTACTTTGGCTGGTGTGGGATCCCCAGTTTCTCTATTATTGGGGCAGGAAGAATAAAGTTTTGTTACCCTGATTCTGTGAATCAAGGCCAGTGGAACTGTTGTATGACAGAAGGACTGAGTGAGTCCTTCACCATTACCTAAGTAGCACTTGCTTGACAAGGGGCATGGGTTACAAAACCCAGTGAATGGAGAGAGGATGGGGACAGGTATTTGTACCTGATGGTATGGGCCCACTCTGAGGGTTTGAAACACCAATTGCACCGCCTCCTCTCTCCACTGTTGAATGTCAGAGCTAACTTTGATTCCCTTAGGAGTCTAGTTACAGGCTGCTGAGCTGAATTCACTTTGGGCCAATGGTGCACCAGCACTGGGGCTCCCCTACTATACTATGAGCTGAAATTGCTAAGAGCTGAAATCACAAAAGAGCTGATGTTATTAAGAGCTGAGA
>NW_020715683.1:0-2991 GCF_002925995.2 Terrapene triunguis
TAACCCTGCACCCGTCCACACCAGGAAGCCATTTAGTTCGACATAGAGCTCTCTTTAAATCGATTTCTGTAATCCTCCCCAACGAGAGGAGTAGCGCTAAATTCGAAATGGCCATATCGAATTAGGCTAGGTGTGGATGGAAATCGACGCTAATAGCTCCGGGAGCTATCCCACAGTGCACCACTCTGTTGACGCTCTGGACAGCAGTCCGAGCTCGGATGCTCTGACCAGCCACACCCCCGGGAAAATTTGAATTCATTTTCCTGTCTGGGCAGTTTGAATCTCAGTTCCTGTTTGGACATCGAGGTGAGCTCAGGAGCAGTGGCAACGATGCAGAGCTCTCCAGCAGAGATGGCCGTGCAATCTAATAGAAAGAGGGCCCCAGCATGGACTGATCGGGAAGTCTTGGATCTCATCGCAGTGTGGGGCGATGAGTCCGTGCTTTCCGAGCTGCGCTCCAAAAGAAGGAATGCTAAGATCTACGAGAAGATCTCCAAAGCCATGGCAGAGAGAGGCTACAGCCGGGATGCAACGCAGTGCCGCGTCAAAATCAAGGAGCTGAGACAAGGCTACCAAAAAACCAAAGAGGCTAACGGACGATCCGGATCCCAGCCCCACACATCCCGTTTCTACGAGGCACTGCATTCCATCCTGGGTGCGGCCGCCACCACTACCCCACCCCTGACCGTGGACTCCGAGGATGGGATATTGTCCGCGGCCGGTTCCTCGTCGGACATGTTAGCGGACGGGGAAGATGAAGGAGATGAGGAGGACGAGGCAGTCGACAGCGCTGGCACCGCTGATTTCCCCGACAGCCAGGAGCTCTTCATCACCCTTACCGAGATCCCGTACCAACCGTCCCCATCCCTTACCCCGGACACAGAATCAGGGGAAGGATCAAGCAGTAAGTGCTGTAAACATGTAAACATTTATTTAAAACAGAACAGGAATATTTATACTATTAACAATGTATGTTTATAAAAGTGCTGTAAACTAGTAAAAAATAATCAGGTACAAAACAGGAATATTTACAAAGGTAACAAATGGGTTTTCATGATTTCTCTGTCTTAGGCTCATCTCAATTTAGTCCCAAGTATTTTAAAAAATTTTCACAATGTCCGTTACTACATGATTCCGAGGCCCAAGATGCTCCACTCCATAGTCCCAGTGCACCTAGGCGAAAATCCGGTCAATGTGGCCGGGGATTGACGAGTAATCCTCGTAGGAGAACTCCTCGTAGGTCTCGTGGAGGTAGATCTCAAGCCTGTTTATCAGGTTCTGGGGTAGGGCGATCTTACTGGGCCCTCCGTGGTAGCAGACATGTCCCCGCCACGCCACAATCAGGTACTCGGGGATCATGGCCCGACATAGCATGGCGGCATACGGCCCCGGTTTCTGCATGCTTTCCCGCAGCATGCGTTCTTTCTGGGTGTCCGGGATCCTCAGGAGGGTGATGTCGCTCATGACGCCCTGCTTTGAATTAGGGAGGGGAATGTTAGTATTGGGACTGCTTTACAGCCACGCGGTGGAGGGAGAGGGGCAGCATACAGGGATCTTTCCCTGGGACAGCCGCGAGGGGATGGGACAGGGGCAGAGTTGATGCTGTCCTGATTGCTGGCAGCAGAGACTGGCATTGCTTTCAATGTGAAAGGAGGCCAGTGCTACTGCTGGAGTTTTAAGCAGCCACAAGTCTGCGGCTTACCATTATTGCCCGCTCCAGAAGTTCAGGTCTCCAGCCACAGTTCTCTGAACACTCCAAGACCTCCGCAAGTCCACAGGCACTGAAGGCGACGGCCGAAAATTCGACCTTGTCCTGAGTGCGCATGTGAGAGGTGCAGTGCATGGTCTTGTTCACAGAGAAAGACTAGGTTCTTTGTATACAATTTCATTTATCTGTCTCAGGAATTCACTCCCTTTTTACAATTCACACAGACACATCTGCGACTGTCTCCCAACCCAGCCTGTCAGCACACTCCCAGAGGCTAGCGCAGATTAGGCGGAGGAAGAAGAAGACGCGTGAAGACATGTTCTCAGAACTAATGGGCTGCTCCCGAGCCCAGGCAGCCCAGCAGACACAGTGGAGGGAGAACTTGTCACAAATGCACCGAGCAGTCATGGAACGGGAGGAGAGGTGGCGTCAGGAGGACCAACAGGCTACTGAAAAGCTGCTTGGACTAATGAGGGAGCAAACGGACACGCTCCGGCGCCTTGTGGATGTTCTGCAAGACCGGAGGCAGGAGGACAGAGCCCCGCTGCAGTCTATCTGTAACCGCCCTCACCCGCCACCAAGTCCCACACCACCCTCACCCAAAGTCCAAAGAAGGAGGGGCGGCAAGGGCCGTTAAAACTTTCAGTCAACCCCTGCAGACTGCTCTAGCACTAGAAGGCTGACATTCCCCAAAATTTCATAAGTCCTTTCCTACCCACCTCACACAAGCCCCCGTCCAAGTTTCACCCCCCACGTTTCATGTCTGGTTCGCAATAAAATGTTTGTTTCTGTTCATTACTGTTTCAGTCAGGTTCTTTTGAGGGAGAGTCTGTCTGGAGGGGGGGGGTTGCTCTGTGACTTTGTGGCGGGGGAGGGCAGTTACAGATCTTATGCAGCGGTCCTTATCCTGGCTCACAGATCCACGCAGCAGGGGATATGTAACCCTACCCCCCCTGCCAGAAAGTCACATAGCCGACACATACACGCAGTCCCCCCCAGGAGTGCTGGCAGGCTCCATTGAAATAACCAGTGCACCAGTGCGGAGCCTGTCATTCCGGGAGTTTAGAAGCATCATTTGCATCAGAACACTAAACCCGCCCCCCGCCACAGTCTGCGTCCCCGGTTTAAAATATTCCCGCGAAAACAGCAATACAGACAACGGTGTTAATTAACAAAATAGAAAAGATTTTATTTTTTGGGAAGGGGAAGGGGGTGAAGGGGGTATGTAACTGGAGAGGATAGTCAAAATGAACTGGGTAAAGAAACGGGGGCAGGTTCAGCTT
>NW_020715684.1:0-7783 GCF_002925995.2 Terrapene triunguis
ACGCGAGCGTCATGAACCTTGCCCGGCCATCCGACGTAGATGTTTGTAAACCGTCCCCGATGGTCCACCAGTGCTTGCAGCACCATTGAAAAGTAGCCCTTTCTATTGATGTACTGGCTGGCCTGGTGGTCCGGTCCCAGGATAGGGATGTGAGTCCCATCGATAGCCCCACCGCAGTTTGGGAATCCCATCGCGGCAAAGCCATCTATGATGACCTGCGCGTTTCCCAGGGTCACTACCTTTGGGAGCAGTACCTTCACGATTGCGTTGGCTACTTGCATGACAACAACCCCCACGGTAGATTTGCCCACACCAAAGTGGTTCGCAACCGACCGGTAGCTGTCCGGCGTTGCAAGCTTCCAGAGGGCTATGGCTACTCGCTTCTCAACTGCGAGGGCTGCTCTCATCCTGGTATTCTGGCGCTTCAGGGCAGGGGACAGCAACTCACAAAGTTCGAGGAAAGTCCCCTTCCGCATGCGAAAGTTTCGCAGCCACTGGGATTCATCCCAGACCTGAAGCACTATACGGTCCCACCAGTCCGTGCTTGTTTCCCGGGCCCAGAATCGCCGTTTCACGATATCCACATGACCCATTGCCACCATGATGTCCTGGGCGCTGGGGCTCGTGGTTTCTGACAGCTCTGTGCTACTCTCCGACTTCAGGCCATCACGGCGGTGTCGTAGCCTCCTCGCCTGATTACTCTGCATCTGCCTCAGGGTAAGGTGTATGATAAGCTGCGAGGTGTTGAGAACGGCCAGAAGTGCAGCGATGGTCGCAGCGTGATCCATGATCGCAGTGCTGTGGCGTCCGCGCTGTCACTGACGAGAAAAGTGCACGAACTGATTTCCCGCCGGCGCTTTCATGGAGGGAGGGAGGGCGTTAGTGACGGACGGATGACGACAAATTTTTTTTACCCAGAAGGCATTGGCGGCTCGACCCAGAATTCCGATGGGCAGCGGGGACTGCGGGAACTGTGGGATAGCTGCCCACAGTGCACCGCTTCCAATATCGACGCTCGCCCCGTTAGTGTGGACTCACAAAGTCGAATTACTGTCCTTAGTGTGTCCTTAGTGTGGACACACACGTTCGACTTTGCAATATCGATTCCACATATTCGATTTAAGTAAAATCGAACTACCCTCGTAGTGTAGACATACCCCAAGTATGCCATTGCAAGTTCATTGTGTCTACCCCAGTTTGCACCAATTCAGCGATCTGGTGCTCTTGTCCCTGGGCAATAGTACGATGCAATGTTTCTACCACACTGGCCTTATTTTTCAGTGCTTCTAGATCTACCGAATTTAGAATTCCGGTCCCTGCTCCTATACCTCCTAACAAGGTATCTGTTATCCCTCGTCGCTGACGAGAGAGGGGATGCTCTGGTTGTAAGGATTTGAACCATGCTTCAAAGAGGGGGAGCTATAGTGTGCACATTCTGGCCGACTTAGAGTTAAATTATTCCTGGTCCAGTTTATTGAAAGGTGTAGGGTTACAATTAATGGCGCCACTTGTGCCTCTATGGGAGGCTGCATCTTAAGCAAATGAGGACAGGGTATTTTTATGGGTTGTGGACCATTTAAAAACAGTACTGTTGTACTTCCTACTAATTTGGTTTCATTCACCCATACTGTTATTGTCCGGGTCTCTAGGGGTCCTGGTTGAAAGGGTGGGAATGTATGGTATCCAGGGAGGACGGGGTGACAATGATGATTGTGTTCTACTATAGGCTGGGTAGGTGAGCTAACCTCAAATATACAATCATGGTCATAAGGTGTGATATTTACCCAGACATGTAATGTAAGTAGTTCAAAGGGTCCATGTAACGTATGGTTAGATATTGGTACAATTTGGATCTGGTTTCCAGTGGTAAAATTGAACCACTGGATCCCCCAATGCGCATTGGATGTCCCCAAGGTGAATAATTGTGTCAGGAATCCCCAAAATAGTAACATTTTTGCTTCCAGCGGAGTTCTCCTGTAAACGCTTGCGCAGTTTGTGAGAAGGAAATAAAATTGTTGATTAGTTCGTAATACCAGTCTTCCGGTTGGAGGCAATCAGCTGAAGCTCTCTAGATTCCTTATAAGGGATTCGATGCCAGTGATACCTACAAAGGGATGAAGCACATGCTATTAAGAAAACAGTTTTATCTGGGATACATGGACCCATTTAAGTTTACCATCTTTCTCAATGCGATATACCAGAGGACTGAGACGGTCAACTATGGAATATGGACCCACCCATTTAGATTCTAAGGTGTGATCCTTCTTACCCAATTTTAAATACATTACTTGATCTCCAACTTCCCATAAAGTGGGTTCATTGGTTCTTTGTTTTTGCATTTTCTTATTCATATGTTCAATAGCCTGATTGATCCTGTACTGTAATGTGGTTTTATCCTCTTGTAATTGTTTTAGCCATTGGAAATAATCATTCTGGTTGGCTGTAGGATGATCCTCTGGGTGTATAGTAAAATGTTCAGGATCAATCATTAACTTTATTGGTTGACCAAAAAGAATTTGGTATGGCTGGATCTTAGTTCTCAGCCTGTTACTACTGCGAATGGCAGCTAAGATCAGAGGTAGTTTCTCAGGCCAGTCCTTACCAGTATGGTTTACTACTTTTCGCAGTGCCTCTTTAATTGTGCGATTCATCCTTTCCACCTGGCCAGAGGACTGGGGTCTGTATGGAATGTGAAATTTCTGGGTGATCCCTAGGGCTTGTAACATTATTGTGAAAATTTGTCCCACAAATGCACTTCCATTATCTGAGTCTATGACCTCAGGGGTTCCGTATCTGCACACCACTTCAGTGAAGAGCTTTTTAGCTGCAGTTCTAGCACTGTTATCCCTAGTGGGGAATGCTTCCACCCATCCTGAAAATGAATCTATAATAACCAGCAAATATTGGAATCCTTCTTTACTTCTAGGCAACTTATCAATAAAATCCATCTGTATTCTGTGCCATGGTCCCAACCGTCTCTGGTGCATCATTGGTTGCCAGTGCGGGGGACGAGCTTTGTCCTTTGCACAGCGCACACAATTTTGCACCCACGTTTTTACATCATCCTCCACCCCTTCCCAGTCTGCTACCTGCCTTAGCCTCCTTAAGGTCCCTTCTGTCCCCTCATGCATGAACTGATGTGCCACGCTGATTAGCTCCTGCCGTTCCGTCTTTCCCGGGGTCCGGCTGCAATGCTTATTTACATCGCTAGATGGCAGCAGAGTGTCAGAAATGCGCTTGCCAGCGCGGTTCTGACTTCTAGTTACAGCCGCTACGTTCTGCTGCCGGGCGATAGCATCGGCTCGGCTGTTCCACGTGGCTTCAGCACTGAGCTCTCTGCTGTGCGCTTTAACGTGCCGGATTTTTAACTGATTGGGGTTTCTTGTCACCCAAGCATGGATCCATTTCCATTTGTCTAGGTAGGCTATCTCCTTCCCATCTGCCCCCTGCCAATTATTCCGTTGCCAGTCAAACATCCAATACTGTATGCCTTTTACACAAAAATCACTGTCTGCATAGATATAGATTGGTCTGGGAGAGGTTTCATATAACTTTAACACTTGATATATAGCATGGAGCTCCGCATGTTGTGCTGAGCCCTGATTCAAATACCCTTGAATCACTTCCTCCTCTAAGTTTATAGCAGCATATTTAATATACCGTTTCCCTTTAATTACTACCGAGCTGCCATCAGTAAACCAGATATGCTTTTTCTGCCCTACTGTGTCTAAATCCCTTAAGGGGGGTGCCTCTACCAGTGCAATTCTCTGTTCTAAAGTAATCTCGGGACATTCATGCTTAGTCCCTTTTTCAATTAAAGCATGAGTCAATAAATCAGGTTTAGATACTGTTTCGGTAACGACCCCTCTATTGACCAGGATGAGGGTCCATTGAGCCATGCGTGTATTGGAGACCTTACTCCCGATCAATTTGCCAGATAAGATATATTTGAGAGGAGTATGAGTACTTTGAATTGTAATAGGTGCTGTGCTTGTGAGAGGTTCAAAAGACTGGATTGCCCAAACGGCTGCTAAACATTCACGCTCACAAGGGTCAAAATTCAGCTCAGCACCTTGAAGTTTTTTAGAATCGTATGCTACAGGCACTAGTTTGCCTTCCTCATTGTTTTGTAGGAGAGTAGCTGCCAATGCAACCTCATTTGCAGTTAGTCTGATAACGAAGGGTTTTGATTCATCAGGGAAGCGTAAAGCCGGGGCTGAGACAGCCTTTCGTTTTAAGGTATTTAAGGCGGAATCTTGTTCTGGTCCCCATTCCCATTGTGTCTTTTTCTTTAATAACTTCCATAAGGGAAGTGTGATCTCTGCATATTTATGGATATGTGGCCGTAGGAAATTGAACCCACCCAGCAGAACTCGTAAAGAGTGCACATCTGTAGGGGCAGGCATATCCAGTAATGCTTTCACCTTGCGCTGATCCACTTGCCTCCCCTCCTTCCCAATCACTATACCTAAGTAAGTGACCTGTGGTTGCACCAATTGTGCTTTTTCTAAATTAACCTTAAACCCTGTTTCTTGGATTAATGCCAAAACATTTTCAGTAAGTTTTTGTACTTGTTCCCTGGTGTCCCCAAAAATCAGAATATCATCAACATAGGAGAAGACAAATGATCTTTCCTGCTGGTTCAGACGATCCAACATATCTACCACATGTCTGTGTGCAATAGTGGGGGAATCTTGAAAACCCTGTGGTAGTCTGCAAAACGTAAATTGTTGGTGGTTTATGGTGAATGCAAACCTATCCTGAGACTCTGGGTGTAGGGGTATAGCAAAAAAGCAGTTAGCCAAATCGATCACTGAGAAGTATTTGGAGGTGGCTTGTACTTTCTGTATAACCTGTGTCATGTCTGCTACAATTGGGGCCATGGGTACAGACCCTTTATTAATCCTCCTATAGTCTATAGTTAACCGCCAGGACTTTCCGTCCGCCTTTAGAACTGGCCACACAGGAGAGTTAAAAGGAGAGTTAGTTTTTCTTATAACTCCCTGTTGTTCCAAGTCCTGTACAGTTTGTATCAGTTGGACTTCTGCTTCCTTTGGGTAGGGGTATTGTTTTTGAGGGGGTACCAGTTCACCTACGATCTTAACACAGGCATTGATCTTTCCACAGTCTGTTTTACTTTGAGTCCAGACCGTGGGGAATTTTGAGCGCCACTCCTCGGCTTGCTCTGTAGTGAGAGCAGCCACAAGTTTACCTCCCCCTTTGGTTACAATGAGATCCTGCTTTTCCTGGGGAGAGCAGTTGGAGGGGATTTCTAATTTCCATAGTATGCCTCCAGGTAAATCGATTATTATGTTGTTTTGATACAGCCAATCTGCTCCTAAAATAATTTCGTCAGTCATGTCAGGGGTCTGGATTAAATTCCCTTTTGTTTTAAACCCTTGTATTGAGAATGGGACCTGTGCCCATTCCCAGCCTGTGCTTGGCTTTCCCTGAAAAGATTTTAAAGTGACTTGTTTTACTCTCTCCCCTGCCTGTGGAGCGGTTTTAATTAAAGAGACAGCAGCCCCAGTATCAATCAAAGCTAGTGCAGGAGCGCGGTTCTCCTGCTGGACATAAATGTGCGGTCTCCCTCCAGAGTCCCAGAACATTTTACCGATGAGCCCCCATTGCTGCGCTCCTGTATTATGTGGGGTGCTCATGTCCAGCAGGCCCCCCTAGTCCCGGTTGCTCGGGGGGGGCACTTGTGGCTATGCTAGTTACACGCTCCTGATTCTCTTGTGCTTGTAGGGCTTCTTGGACTAGAGCTCGAGTTGGGGCTTTGTCCCAGTGCTCCCAACTACCTCCCTGTCGCATTACTGCCCGCCAGGCCAATCGGCGGATCGTGGAGTCATAAGTATTCTGTCCCTCACCCTCAGCTCTTTGGAAATTATCATTTTTTTCAGAAGGGCGGGGGTTTGAGCATGAATAATGTCCCCGTGGCTTATGATTTCCCCGTCCGCGGTAGCGACCTCGGGAGCCCCCTATTCCCATATTACCACTCTCATTGGAATAAGTTATTTGCTCAAGCGCGGCCACAAAGGGAGCCCTTTCTTTTTTTATTTGGAGTGCGGGGCCAGAATGAGTGGTGATCTGTTTGATCAGATCTCGGAGCTCAGTCATGCTCGCGGGCTGGTTAGGTGCCCAGACGCTGAGCTTATTAGCATAGTAAGGGAGGAGAGTCGCAGCACAGTCCCTCAGGGCGTCTGTGCCGTATGCTACAGTGTCAGGGTTATTTGCAGGGGCTCCTTGGGCATCTTCACGGCGGGTGATGCCTGCCATGACCTGCATAAGTCCCCAGCGGGATAGGTACCCTTCGGGGTCTTCATTAGGTTCCTGCATCATGCTAGCCGCCTGTATCATTAGATGTCGGCGACCCATTTGTTCCCCTAGGCTTGCAAACAGGGGTAGGAAAGTATTGTTCTCCCTGTTTTCTCTTATCACCCGATCAATGACTCCCTGTAATTCGGGTGCTGCACAGGCGGTCATGAGGCATTTAAGCTCAGGGACTGTTAAATCTTCTCTGCCTGCCAATTGCAGCACACGCAGAGTCCATTTTGAGAAATTTTCCCGGTTAAGGGGTCCAAGCATTTTTGCCATTGCTTGGAGATCAGCTGCTGATACGGGGACGGTTGTAGTAGCTGTGCTAGTCCCTGCATCTGTGTCTGTTCTTGTTACAGTAATTCTGTTAATGGCTGCAACCGGCCCCTGGGGCTCAGGATTGCTGCTCCGTATCTCTCTTTCCCACACCTCGCTAGATTCCCTCGGGGCATCTTCCCAGTCAGGGACGTCACTCTGGGGATCAAAGTCCCACTCTCCTGCCGTTACCGCTGCTATCTGGCGGTTTGCGAATCCCAGCCTTTGTTTAAGGTGCTGGATAAGGGACTCGCATCGGCTGTGATTAGCGGGGAGAGCTTTACTTTGTTCTATGGTTAACCTCTTTACCATGCCTTGCAATACTTGATTCTCTTTTTCTATTTTTTCCTTTTCCCTGACCTGTTCCTCTAACTTCTTTTCTCTTTGTTTGCCCTCCCTGATTGCCTCCCGGAGAGGGTCTAACTGGCTTTGCACCCCTGTCGCTACCACTTTCCATCTGTCTGCCTCTTTTTCCATATGAGTGAGTTTTTCATGCAGGGAGGCATTCTCCTCCTGGCAAGATGCCAAGCGGGAGTATAAATCCCTGCATGCGTCCCACAAAAGCCAGATTGCTGCTGAATCCCTTTTAGTTGGAGTAGGCTTGTACAGGATTATATACCTTGCCAGCCTATCCTCCAAATCTGAAATAGTACACACATCTCCCAGCCCCCCTTCCGTCCACGGGCTGTGTCCAAACCTCTGTAGTACTTGTTTAAAGGGTGTGGGCTCTTGGACAAAAGACAGCGTTCCCTGTTTTTCTCTAAAGATGTCTGTAGACTGTGTCTTCCTAAACATTTTCCCTAACAAGTGTGCCATAGCCAAGTACAACACAGGAAACCGAGCTGATAAATATTAGAACACTATAACCTCCAATTCCTAAAGGAGTGACTTACAAATAGCAATTTCCCTTTTTAACTCCTGAAGGAACAACTTAACCCTCTCTGGGCCAGAGGGAGAGACACTAAGTCTCCCTCTGTATTACTCGTCTGCTACCACCGAGGGTTCATACACCAATTATACAAATCCTTCCCCGGATCAGAGTGAGAAACACTAAGTTCTCCTCTTTAGCTCAGTCTTGCTATGGCTGAGGGTGTATGTACCTCTATAACACAATTTAAACCTAAACTCCTATATCCTTCAGAGTTTGGTT
>NW_020715685.1:0-4164 GCF_002925995.2 Terrapene triunguis
CCCCACCGCAGTTTGGGAATCCCATCGCGGCGAAGCCATCTATGATGACCTGTGCGTTTCCCAGGGTCACTACCTTTGAGAGCAGTACCTTAACGATTGCGTTGGCTACTTGCATCACAACAACCCCCACGGTAGATTTGCCCACGCCAAAGTGGTTCGCGACTGACCGGTAGCTGTCCGGCGTTGCAAGCTTCCAGAGGGCTATGGCCACTCGCTTCTGGACAGTCAGGGCTGCTCGCATCCGGGTGTCATTGCGCTTCAGGGCAGGGGACAGCAACTCACAAAGTTCGAGGAAAGTCCCCTTCCGCATGCGAAAGTTTCGCAGCCACTGGGATTCATCCCAGACCTGCAGCACTATGCGGTCCCACCAGTCCGTGCTTGTTTCACGGGCCCAGAATCGCCGTTCCACAACATCCACATGACCCATTGCCACTGTGATGTCCTCGGCGCTGGGTCTCGTGGTTTCTGACAGGTCTGTGCTACTCTCAGACTTCAGATCTTCACCCCGCTGCCGTAGCCTCCTCGCCTGATTTCTCTGAATCTGCCTCTGGGAAAGGTGGATGAGAAGCTGCGAGGTGTTGAGAACGGCCACAACTGCAGCGATGGTCGCAGCGGGCTCCATGCTCGCAGTGCTGTGGCGTCCGCGCTGTCACTGACCAGAAAAGTGCGCGAACTGATTTCCCGCCGGCGCTTTCAGGGAGGGAGGGCGGGAGTGACGGTTGGATGACGACAGTTACCCAAAAGCACCCTCGACACATTTTTTTTACCCACAAGGCATTGGCGGCTCGACCCAGAATTCCAATGGGCAGCGGGGACTGCGGGAACTGTGGGATAGCCGCCCATAGTGCACTGCTTCCAATGTCGACGCTTGCCCCGTTAGTGTGGACTCACAAAGTCGAATTACTGTCCTTAGTGTGGACACACACGTTCGACTTTGTAATATCGATTCCACATATTCGATTTAAGTGAAATCGAACTACCCTCGTAGTGTAGACATACCCTTAGTCTATAAGGTGCCACAGGACTCTTTGTCGTAGTCCATTCGGGGAGCCTGGCCTATAGAGGAGAACGGGACGTTGAGGCACCAGAACTACAACTCCCAGGAGTCACCACAGCAACATTTCCAAATCAAAAAATTTCAGTTTTTGAATTTCCACTAACAATACATCTTCCATCCCGCGCTGCTGTTTAACATCCACAAAAGAGAATGGGTGCAACATAGAAGGCTTCCATTTCCTGGAGCTGGTGAGTAGGGGCACCGGGCAGGCAGGGGGGCTGGCAAGGGGGCTGCTCCCCCAGGCTGGCTCTAGCTCCAGCGGCTCCTTCCCCGTGGAGCGGTGGGACGTGCCGCATGTGCCCGGGGCCCTGAGGGGGGGCTTTTTTTTTTTTTTTCTTTTTTTTTTTTTTTGCTCCCCACCTCCCCCCGCGTCCCGATATTTCCTGTCAGTGATCTGGTCACCCTAAATATAATTAATATCTGGTGAAAGGTAGATCGTCTGTCGCACGAATGGGACAAATGCTGCTCCCAGAATCGCCTAATGAGTCCATAATACATGGGAGAAAGTTATTTCCTGGCTCCTTCATTAGAACAATTGCTATTTGTCTTCTAAACGCAGTATTAGCCTCTTCTGTTGTTTCTACCGTACTGATGTCTTTCTGCTGCAAATACGTTTCTGCAAACTAACAACACTTCTCGTTAGAAAAAACATCATAATTACCGGAGGTGAAAGTGGGCCGGTCCAGCATACCGGTAAGACCCGGCCACCGGTACCGGCCCGTACACGGCTGACGTCACAGCGCTGCTGTGGCAGTGCTTTATGCTTTAACGTCGCTGCCCCCTTTAGCTCCCCCCGCATCAGCGACCCTGCCGTAGTGTCTGGCAGCGCTGCTGGATGCTACCGGCAGGGCCACCAACAATGGGGTGGAGGGCAAAAGGGGCCCAGCGATTTAAAAGGGCCCGGGGCTCCTGGCTACCGCAGCAGCAGCTATCAGGAAGGGCTGGCTGGGGGAATCTGGCCCCCCAGCCGCGCACCTTCTGCCTGAGACCCCACCCCACCCACCTTGGCAAGGGCGCCGGCGCAGTGCACACCAGTAATCTCCAGCATTTACTTTCACCCCTGATAATTACACATAATAACAAATGATAATGGCAATTTGGTTTTCAGTACCTTTAAGCTGAGTGGTCCGCAGTTGGGCCATCACTTTGTCTGGTACGCTGAACAATTTACTCTTCCAATCAGATGAGGATTTGCTAGTTAATCGTTTGATGAAGTATCTGAAATTCGTAAAGGTACAGTAGCGGACTGTATAAGTGAACTTTTCTTTCCTTTTTTTCTTTTAATAGTTTCTGTCCATGTTTAGAAATCCTTTCTATCTCTATTTAATTAATGATTGCAATGACTCATTGCTCATATATATATATACATACTTGCTTTCATATCGTCTCACTCTTACACAATGTATCACCTGATTTCCTGTGCCCCATGTTGCTAATAACACCTTCGCATTCATGCAATATGCTACTGTTTCGTGTCCACATTCTATGAAGTAGATAGCCAGACAGGTTCACTCAAAGTCCATTAGTAAGCATATTCAGTACAAGTACAGGCTGTTTCAATTTTTCTTTGCTGCTAAGATATTAGTCTCACTATTGTTACATTTCCTGAAAATATTTTCACAGTAACAGTTCATGTACACTGTAAAAGTAAGTACAGTGAAACCCCACTATACTGTGATGTTTGGGGTCCAAAAAATTACATCGCGCTAAATGCGGGGTCGCGGTATAGCGGGGTTTCAAGCCTGTCAGTGGTCCCCAAGGCGGTGCATTGATGTGCGCCGCCTAGTGCCCCTAGTGCCTAGTGCCCAGCAGGGGAGAGAAGCTGCGGCCCCGCGCCTGGCGGGGACAGAGAGCTCCAGGACTGTGGGCTCCTCCCCGCCCACGGTTCCACCCCTTTCTGCTCCTTCCCTGGGGTGCCACTCAGGGTCCCCCCATTCCACCACCCCCCACTGCAGCTCCTCAACCCGTTTGCTACTTTATGTCCTCCCCACCCTCCACTACGGCTCCAAGACCGGAGATGCCCTGTCCCCCCGTCACAAGCTGAGGCCGTAGTGGGGAGTGAGTGCCCCTCAACCCCCCAAGCTGTGAGGCTGCCTCCCGGGGCCGCAGTGGGGGGGGGTTCCAGTGCTCGGGCTTCCCCCGCCATCCCCTGTGCTTCTGCCGGGGATGGGTTGGAGCGCTGGGGGCTTCCCCTGCCCCCTCTTTTCTGCTGGGGACACTGTCAGGGAGGCGCGGGGGACCCCCAGTTGACCACTGCCCTGGGCGCTTCGGCGAGACTCTGGTGGTTTTTTTCTTCTTTTTTTCTTTTTTGCGCTTCCGCGGTGCTCCGGCTGCTTTTTTTCTTGTTTCTTTTTTGCGCTTCGGCTGTGCTCTCCGGCCCCCCCCCCCCTTTTTTTTTTTTGCTTGGGGCAGTCGGAGTCACCTTATGACCGCGTTACATCCAAATTCGCGTTATCGCGGGGTGCGTTATACTGGGGTTTCCCTGTATCTAAAAAATCACCTCCAGTTCCTCAGGCATGTTCTTTCGTCTCTCATCTCATCACACAAGGGGTCAATTATTAACAACCATTTTGTTTTCATCAAGGCTATTTGTAAGTGTAAATATATGTACAAATTACATTGGTAAGGTGATGATTTCAACAATTTTATAATGATTTCTCAAAAAAACATTCCATTAACAAGTCTCATTTGTAATGTCTCACTAAGGCCTGGTCTACACTAGGCGTTTATGTCGAATTTAGCGCCGTTACATCGACTTAACCCTGCACCCGTCCACACCACGAAGCTATTTAGATCGACATAGAGCTCTCTTTAATTCGACTTCTCTACTCCTCCCCAACGAGGGGAGTAGCGCTAAATTCGACATGGCCATATCGAATTAGGCTAGGTGTGGATGGAAATCGATGCTAATAGCTCCGGGAGCTATCCCACAGTGCACCACTCTGTTGACGCTCTGGACAGCAGTCCGAGCTCGGATGCTCTGACCAGCCACACCCCGGGAAAATTTGAATTCCTTTTCCTGTCTGGGCAGTTTGAATCTCATTTCCTGTTTGGACATCGTGGCGAGCTCAGCAGCACTTGCAACGATGCAGAGCTCTCCAGCAGAG
>NW_020715686.1:0-8337 GCF_002925995.2 Terrapene triunguis
TATTAACAATGGGTTTTTCATAAAGTGCTTTAAACATGTAAACATTTATGTGTAACAGAACTGGAATATTTATAATATTAACTATGGGTTTCTCATGATTTCTTTGCCTTAGGCGCTTAACTATTTAGTCCCAACTATTTAAAAAAAATCTAACAATGTCCGGTTTTTCATGATTCTGCTGCCCAAGACGCTCCACTCTTTAGTCCCTGCCAGTGCACCTAAGCCAAAATCCGGTCTATATGTCCGGGGATAGACACGAAATCCTCATGGGAGAAATCAACGTAGGTCTCCTGGAGGTACTTTTCAAGCCTGTTCATCAGGTTCCTGGGGAGAGCGATCTTATTGGGCCCTCCGTGGTAGGAAACGTTTCCGCGCCACGACACAATCAGGTACTCTGGGATCATTGCCCTGCAGAGCATGGCGGCATACGGCCCTGGTTTCTGCATGCTTTCTCGAAGCATCCTTTCCTTCTCGCTGTCCGAGATCCTCAGCAGGGTGATGTCGCTCATGATGCCCTGCTTTGAATTAGGTAGGGGAAAGTTAGTATTGGGACTGCTTGCCCGTTCCTTTACAGAACTGTAACCGCCGGTTTACAGCCACGCGGTTTACAGCCGCGAGGGGGTGGGACAGGGACAGAGTTCATGCTTGCCGGATTGCTGCCAGCAGAGACTCGCATTGCTTTCAATGTGAAAGCAGGCCAGTGCCACTATTAAAGTTTTAAGCAGCCACAAGTCTACGGCTTACCATGTTTGCCAGCTACACAAAGTCCGGTGTCCTGCCCCGCTTCTCAGATCGCCACTGCAAGACCCCAGGCACTGTAGGCGAGGGCCGAAAATTCGACCTTGTCCTGAGTGCGCATGTGATGGGAGCAGTGCATGGTCTTGTTCTCAGAGAAAGACTATGTTCTTTGTTCACAACTACATTTATCTGTCTCAGAAATTCACTCCCTTTTTCCAATTCCCACAGCCACATCTGCGACTGTCTCCCAACCCAGCCTGGCATCACATTCCCAGAGGCTAGCGCAGATTAGGCGTAGGAAGAAGAGGACACGGGAAGACATGTTTGCTGAACTAATGGGATGCTCCCGAGCCCAGGCAGCCCAGCAGACACAGTGGAGGGAGAACTTGTCCCAAATGCACCGGGCAAACATGGAACGGGAGGAGAGGTGGCGACAGGAGGACCAACAGGCGACTCAAACGCTGCTTGGACTAATGAGGAAGCAAACGGACACGCTCCGGCGCCTTGTGGATGTTCTACAGGACCGGAGGCAGGAGGAGAGAGCCCCGCTGCAGTCTCTCTCTAACCGCCCTCCCCCGCCACCAAGTCCCATACCCCCCTCACCCAAAGTCCAAAGACGGAGGGGCGGCAGGGGCCGTGAAAACTTTCACTCCACCCCTGCAGACTGCTCTAGCACTAGAAGGCTCTCATTCCCCAAAATTTGAAAAAGACGGTTACTCACCGTTGTAACTGTTGTTCTTCGAGATGTGTTGCTCACATCCATTCCAGTTAGGTGTGTGCGCGCCGCGTGCACGATCGTCGGAAGATTTTTACCCTAGCAACACCCGGTGGGTCGGCTGTGGAGCCCCCTGGAGTGGCGCCGTTATGGCGCTGGATATATACCCCAGCCGACCCAGCGCCCCCTCAGTTCCTTCTTGCCGGCTACTCCGACAGTGGGGAAGGGGGGCGGGTTTGGAATGGATGTGAGCAACACATCTCGAAGAACAACAGTTACAACGGTGAGTAACCGTCTTTTCTTCTTCGAGTGCTTGCTCACATCCATTCCAGTTAGGTGACTCCCAAGCCCCACCTAGGAGGCGGGGTCGGAGTGAGACATTGCTGTGTGCAGAACCGCTGACCCGAAAGCAGCATCGTCTCTGGATTGTTGCACCAGCGCATAGTGAGTAGCGAACGTGTGGACCGATGACCACACTGCGGCTCTACAGATGTCCTGGATAGGGACTTGAGCCAGGAAGGCAGTCGAGGAGGCCTGGGCTCTCGTGGAATGAGCGGTGAGGCGTGGCGTCGGTACACCGGCCAGGTCGTAGCAAGCACGAATACAGGACGTGATCCAAGAGGACAGGCACTGTGAAGAGACCGGTGAGCCCTTCATCCGGTCGGCCACGGCAACGAAGAGTTGCGTCGTCTTCCTAAATGGCTTTGTACGGTCAATCCGTAAAGCCAGGGCCCTGCGAACGTCCAAGGAATGTAAACGCTGGTCTTGACGAGTGGCGTGTGGTTTCGGATGGAAGACCGGGAGGAATATATCCTGGTTCACATGGAAAGGTGAAACCACCTTGGGAAGAAAGGCAGGGTGGGGGCGAAGCTGCACCTTGTCCTTATGGAACACCGTGTATGGGGGCTCGGACGTCAGCGCCCTGAGTTCGGAGACGCGCCGTGCTGAAGTGATGGCTACGAGGAAGGCTGTCTTCCAGGATAAGTACAGGAGTGAGCAGGTCGCCAATGGTTCAAACGGAGGCCCTGTGAGCCTGGAGAGCACGAGGTTGAGGTCCCACGCCGGAACCGGCTGTCTTTGCTGTGGGAACAGCCGATCTAAGCCCTTGAGGAATCTAACGACCATCGGGTTAGAGAAGACCGAGGACGTGAGTTCTCCTGGGTGGAAAGCTGATATAGCGGCGAGGTGAACCCTGATTGAAGATATCGCCAAGCCTTGCTGTCTAAGGGACAGGACATATTCTAGAATAAAAGGGATAGGTGCCTGCAAGGGAGACGTAGCTCGTTGCTCACACCAACAGGAGAACCTCTTCCACTTGGCTAAATAAGTGGTCCGCGTAGAGGGCTTTCTGCTTCCCAGCAGGACCTGCTGGACGGCCTGCGAGCATTGCCGCTCTGAGCGACTCAACCATGAAGCATCCACGCCGTGAGGTGGAGCGACTGCAGGTTGGGGTGACACAGCCGGCCGTGGTCCTGAGAGATGAGATCCGGACTCAAGGGGAGCGTGATCGGCCTCTGTACTGACAGCTCCAGCAGTGTGGTGTACCAGTGCTGTCTCGGCCAAGCGGGAGCGACTAGAATTACCCGTGCATGGTCCCTGCGGATCTTGAGCAGCACCCTGTGGACCAGCGGGAATGGAGGAAAGGCGTAGAACAGATGGTCTTTCCATGCTATAAGGAAGGCGTCTGACCGAGAGCCTGGGGCTCGCCCGTGTAGGGAGCAGAATGCCTGGCACTTCCTGTTGGCCCGAGATGCGAACAGGTCGATCTGGGGAAACCCCCACCTCTGGAAGACGGAATAGATGATGTCCGGGCGAATCGACCACTCGTGCGTCTGGAAGGACCTGCTGAGACGGTCCGCCAGCGTATTCTGGACTCCAGGCAGGAATGATGCCGTGAGATGTATCGAGTGGGCGATGCAGAAGTCCCACAGGCGAATGGCCTCTTGGCATAGGGGAGATGAGTGGGCTCCGCCTTGCTTGTTGATGTAAAACATGGCCGTGGTGTTGTCGGTGAGAATCAGCACGCAACGGCCCTGTAGGAAGGTGAGAAAAGCCTGACAAGCCAGGCGCACCGCCATCAGCTCTCGGACGTTGATGTGCAGGGCTAGTTGGGACGCGGACCACAGGCCTTGGGTATGGTGCTCCCCCAGGTGAGCGCCCCATCCTAGAGATGAAGCGTCCGTAACTAGGTGGAGGGAGGGCTGTGGGGCGTGAAAGGGCACTCCTGCACAGACCGCCGTGCGATCCGTCCACCAGGTGAGGGAGGCCAAGACCGAGGCCGGAACCGTGACCACTATGTTCAGGTCGTCTCGATGAGGACGGTAAACCGATGACACCCAAGTCTGCAGTGGGCGAAGTCGCAGCCTGGCGTGCCTGGTTACGTAGGTGCACGAGGCCATGTGGCCCAAGAGGGCAAGGCATGTCCTTATGGTGGTAATTGGAAAGGCCCTGAGTCCTTGAATGACGCTTGAGATTGTATGAAAGCGGCTGTCTGGCAGGATGGCTCGGGCACGTCTGGAGTCCAAGACTGCTCCAATAAACTCTATCCTCTGAGTTGGTACCAGGGTGGACTTTTCTCTGTTGAGCAGAATGCCCAACTCGTGGAAAGTGTGTGTCACCATGCAGACATGAGCCTGCACTTGGTCCCTGGTGCGGCCGCGTACCAGCCAGTCGTCCAAGTACGGGAACAGCTGTATCCCTTGTCGACGAAGGAAGGCCGCGACGACTGCCAGACACTTTGTGAACACTCTGGGAGCCGAGGACAAGCCGAAGGGAAGGACTGCGAATTGGTAGTGCACCGTGTTTACTACAAATCGCAGGAAGCGCCTGTGGGGCGGATAAATCGCTATATGGAAATAAGCGTCCTTCATGTCGAGGGCGGCGAACCAGTCTCCAGGATCCAGTGAAGGGATGATGGTCCCCAATGATACCATGCGGAACTTCAACTTTACTATGAATTTGTTGAGTCCGCGCAAGTCTAGGATGGGCCGTAGACCCCCTTTCGACTTGGGGATCAGGAAGTAGCGGGAATAAAACCCCCTGCCCCTTAGCTCCGATGGAACCTCCTCTATGGCCCCCATAGCAAGGAGCCCAAAAACCTCCTGTGTAAGGAGTTGCTCGTGAGAAGGGTCCCTGAAGAGGGACGGGGGGGGGGCGAGGAAAACTGGAGGGCGTATCCCCTCTCCACCGTGCGAAGGACCCAGCGGTCCGATGTTATAAGAGACCAAGCACGGTGGAAACGGGAGAGGCGATCCCGGAAGGGGGGAACCGAATCCTGGAAGCCGGTTGAGGTGCCGTCCTCGACCGCACCTTCAAAAGGTTTGCCTAGGCCCTGAAGGTGGCCTAGGCTGGCCCTGGTTCTGACCGGGTTGAGGGCCGGTCGACCTTCGCCTACGGCCTCGACCCCGCCTCCTAGCAAAGTCCTGTCTTGGACGAGGCGGGGGAGGGTAGAACCGCTGAGGCTGCGGCCTGAAGGGTCTGCGCTGAGGCCCTGGGACATGCATCCCAAGGGAGCGCATCATTGTCCTGGAGTCCTTCAGGTTCTTGAGCCTGGAGTCCGTCTTTTCCGAAAAGAGGCCCTGGCCCTCAAACGGAAGATCCTGCAGGGTCTGCTGCAGTTCAGGTGGCAAGCCTGACACCTGGAGCCAGGAGATTCGCCGCATTGCTATCCCCGACGCCAGGGTCCTAGCGGCCGAGTCCGCTATGTCAAGGGAGGCCTGCAGGGAGGTGCGTGCCACCCGCTTGCCCTCCTCGACCAAGGCCCCGAACTCTTCCCTCGATTCCTGGGGAACCAGCTCTTTAAATTTCCCCATCGAGGACCACGAATTAAAGCTGTAGCGGCTCAGGAGCGCCTGCTGATTCGCCGCCCGCAGTTGCAGTCCGCCAGCCGAATAGACCTTGCGTCTGAACAAATCGAAGCGCTTAGCGTCCTTCGATTTGGGCGCAGCAGCCTGCTGGCCATGGCGCTCCCGTGCATTAACTGATGAAACCACCAGTGAGCACGGTTGGGGGTGAGTGTACAAGTACTCATGTTCCTTGGAGGGCACAAAGTACTTCCTCTCAACCCCTCTGGCCGTGGGTGGAATAGAGGCCGGGGTTTGCCAGATGGTGGTGGCGTTCGCCTGAATAGTGCGGATCAGCGGTAACGCCACCCTAGATGGAGCATCCGCTGAAATGATGTTCACAATGGGATCATGGACCTCCACAATCTCCTCCACCTGGAGGTCCATATTGCGAGCCATCCGGCGCAGCAGGTCCTGGTGGGCCCGAAGGTCTATAGGAGGTGGCCCAATGGCGGATGTACCCGCTACGGCCTCATCAGGCGAGGACGAGGAGGATGCCCCCGGTGGCAAGGGGTCCAATGGCTGATCCTGCTCCAGGTGTTCCTGGAGCTGGGCATCGCCTGCCTCCTGGTCCAGGGCCTCTGCCGGTGTGGGCACTGGAGCCTCCATGCCCCTTGGAGGAGGGCGGGAGATGGTGGACTCTGGAACCCTGGGCTCAGAACGGCCCGAGCGGGAGGCAGATGGTGGAGCCCCTTGTGCCTGATGGTAGGCCCACGGAGTCCAGAAGGACCAATGCACAGGTCCCTGCGTAGGGTCCTCGGTCTCCTGCAGGTGGCCGACCTCCACTGCATCTGACGAGCGCGATGCCGACCTCGACGGCCACGGCGGTGCCGAGCCCGACGCCGTCGGCGCCGGATGGTACGGTGCCGATCGGTGCCGGCCGTAAGGCGATCTGTCCCTGCGCGGTGCCGGAGAGCAGTGCCGGGATCTGGATCGGTGCCGGTAGTCCCTCCGGTGCCGAGATCCCGACCTGGAGCGGGACGACGATCGCGAAGAGGCGTGGTACCGGGAGCGGCCCCTCGAGCCCGAGTGGCGCTCGTACCGGTGCCGGGAGCTGCGTCTCGAGCCCGATCGGTGCCGGTCGTCGCGACGGTGCCGAGATGTTGAACGGCGCCGCGAAGATGATCTGGGCCGCGAGTACGACCGGTGCCGAGGTGATATTCGGCGCCGGGACTCCGAGCGGCGTCGGGACCTGCTCCGAGACCTGGAGCGGTGCCGAGAGACTTGAGCTGGCGACGGTGGGCGCATCAGGGCAGGCTTGCCTCTGGACTGCTGCACGCGTGGAGCCACCGGTGCCGGGAGTTGTGACGGCGCCGGCTCCGTGAGGGCGATCAGGTCCCTCGCCATCGCAAAAGTCTCCGGGGTGGAAGGGAGACAAGGTTCCACCACCAGCCTTGGTGGTGAAACAGTCCGCACCGGACTCAACGGCCTCGGTGCCGGAGTCGACGGTGTGGCCGCCTGCCTTTGGCGGTCCAACTGCGGACGCGGCTGTACCCCCGGCACCGGGGGAGCCGGTATCTTCACGGCAGCAACATCCCGCGCCTTGGTGGCCTTCTTATGGCCCGGAGAAAGGGATCGGCGCCGAGGCTCTTTAGGCGGGTGCGGTGCCGACGTCGGCCGGTGCCGAGATGTCTTTTCCGCCGCACCGGTCGGGGCCGCCGGGGCGCTGCGCACCGAGGCGCTCGGTGCCGGGACTGGGCGCGCCGAGGGAGGATCCGGGCTAAGTGCCGCCTCCATGAGGAGCTGCCGAAGCCTAAAGTCCCGCTCCTTCCTTGTCCGAGGCTTGAAGGCCTTGCAGATCTGGCACTTATCTGCTTGATAGGATTCCCTGAGGCACTTCAAGCAGGAGGTGTGCGGGTCGCTCGTGGGCATAGGCTTCGCGCAGGAGGCGCACTGCTTGAATCCAGGAGCCTTGGGCATGAGCCCGGCGAAGCGCCGAGGGGAAAAAAAGGGGGGGGAGAACGACCCCCTTAATCCCCAGTTGACAGTTTAAACTACAAAAACTAACAATAACTATCTAAAAACTTCTTAACAACTATAAACAACTCTAAACAACTATCTAGACTAATGAAAAACGAGTAAAGCTAGGGAGTGTGGAGATCAGCTATGCCGCGCTCCACAGTTCCAACGACCGTCAGGGGCGGTAAGAAGGAACTGAGGGGGCGCTGGGTCGGCTGGGGTATATATCCAGCGCCATAACGGCGCCACTCCAGGGAGCTCCACAGCCGACCCACCGGGTGTTGCTAGGGTAAAAATCTTCCGACGATCGTGCACGCGGCGCGCACACACCTAACTGGAATGGATGTGAGCAAGCACTCGAAGAAGAAAGTCCTTTCCTACCCGCCTCACACAAGACCCCGTCCAAGTTTCACCCCCCCGTTTCATGTGTGGTTGTTAATAAAAAATACGTTTCTGTTTCCATCCTGTTCTTTTGGAGGAGAGTCTGTCTGAAGGGGGGGAAGGGGCTTGGTAATTGGACAGGACAGTCACCTTTAGCAGGGGGCAGGTCCAGCAGCAGGGCACATACACAGTGCAGTGACTAGTTACCCTGGTCAGTCTGAGAGGTGGCTTTCATGTCCTGTGTGTGGGGGGGTTGCTCTGTGACTTTGTGGCGGGGGAGGGCAGTTACAGATCTTATGCAGCGGTCCTTACCCTGGATCACAGAGCCACGCAGCAGGGAATCTGTAACCCTCCTCCCCCTTCCAGACAGTCACATAGCCGACACATACACGCTGTCCCGCCCAGGAGGGCTGGCAGGCTCCCTTGAAACAACCAGTCCACCACTGCGGAGCCTGTCATTCCTGGAGTTTAGAAGCATCATTTGCATCACAACACTAAACCCGACCCCCGACACAGTCTGCGTCCCAGGTTTAAAACATTCCCGCGAAAACAGTAATAAAGACAACGGTGTTCATTAACAAAACAGAACAGATTTTATTTTTTGGGAAGGGGGTGAAGGGGGTATGTAACTGGAGAGGATAGTCAACGGTAACTCGGTAAAGAAATGGGGGCAGGTTCAGCTTCTGTGTCCACAAACTTAAT
>NW_020715687.1:0-2757 GCF_002925995.2 Terrapene triunguis
TGGCGAGCTCAGCAGCACTTGCAACGATGCAGAGCTCTCCAGCAGAGGTGACCGTGCAATCCCAGAATAGAAAGAGGGCCCCAGCATGGACTGATCGGGAAGTCTTGGATCTCATCGCTGTGTGGGGCGATGAGTCCGTGCTTTCCGAGCTGCGCTCCAAAAGACGGAATGCAAAGATCTATGAGAAGATCTCTAAAGCCATGGCAGGGAGAGGATACAGCCGGGATGCAACGCAGTGCCGCGTCAAAATCAAGGAGCTGAGACAAGGCTACCAAAAAACCAAAGAGGCAAACGGACGCTCCGGATCCCAGCCCCACACATCCCGTTTCTACGAGGCACTGCATTCCATGCTAGGTGCGGCCGCCACCACTACCCCACCACTGACCGTGGACTCTGAGGATGGGATATTGTCCGTGGCCGGTTCCTCGGACATGTTAGCGGACGGGGAAGATGAGGAAGGAGATGAGGAGGACGAGGCAGTCGACAGCGCTTGCACCGCTGATTTCCCCGACAGCCAGGAGCTCTTCATCACCCTAACAGAGATCCCCTACCAACCGTCCCCAGCCGTTACCCCAGACCCAGAATCAGGGGAAGGATCAATCAGTAAGTGTTTTAAACAGCTAAACATTTATTTTTAACAGAACTGGAATATTAATAATATTAACAATGGGTTTTTCATGATTTCTTTGCCCTAGGCGCTTAACTATTTAGTCCCAACTATTTAAAAAAAATCTAACAATGTCCGGTTTTTCATGATTCTGCTGCCCAAGACGCTCCACTCTTTAGTCCCTGCCAGTGCAGCTACACCAAAATCCGGTCTATATGTCCGGGGATAGAGATGAAATCCTCATGGGAGATCTCAACGAACCTCTCCTGGAGGTAATGTCCAAGCCTGTTCATCAGGTTCCTGGGGAGAGCGGCCTTATTGGGTCCTCCGTGGTACGAAACGTTTCCGCGCCAGGAGACAATCAAGTACTCAGGGATCATTGCCCTGCAGAGCATGGCGGCATACGGCCCTGGTTTTTGCAGGCTTTCCCTAAGCATCCGTTCCTTTTCGCTGTCTGAGATCCTCATCAGGGTGATGTCGCTCATGATGCCTTGCTTTGAATTAGGTAGGGGAATGTTAGTATTGGGACTGCTTTACAGCCACGCGGTGGAGGCGGGAGAAGGGCAGCATACAGGGATCTTTCCCTGGGACAGCCGCTAGGGGGTGGGACAGGGGCACAGTTCATGCTTGCCTGATTGCTGGCAGCAGAGACTGGCATTGCTTTCAATGTGAAAGGAGGCCAGTGCTACTATTAAAGTTTTAAGCAGCCACAAGTCTACGGCTTACCATGTTTGCCCGCTACACAAATTCCGGTGTCCTGCCCCGCTTCTCAGATCGCCAGTGCAAGACCACAGGCACTGCAGGCGAGGGCCAAAAATTCGACCTTGTCCTGAGTGCACATGTGAGAGGTGCAGTGCATGGTCTTGTTCTCAGAGAAAGACTATGTTCTTTGTTCACAACTTCATTTATCTGTCTCAGGAATTCACTCCCTTTTTCCCATTCCCACAGACACATCTGCGACTGTCTCCCAACCCAGCCTGGCATCACACTCCCAGAGGCTAGCGCAGATTAGGCGGAGGAAGAAGAAGACGCGGGAGGACATGTTCTCAGAACTAATGTGCTGCTCCCGAGCCCAGGCAGCCCAGCAGACACAGTGGAGGGAGAACTTGTCCCAAATGCACCGAGCAAACATGGAATGGGAGGAGAGGTGGCGTCAGGAAGACCAGCAGGCGACTCAAACGCTGCTTGGACTGATGAGGGAGCAAACGGACACGCTCCGGCGCCTTGTGGATGTTCTACAGGACCGGAGGCAGGAGGAGAGAGCCCCGCTGCAGTCTATCTGTAACCACCCTCCCCCGCCACCAAGTCCCATACCCCCCTCACCCAAAGTCCAAAGAAGGAGGGGCGGCAGGGGCCGTGAAAACTTTCACTCCACCCCTGCAGACTGCTCTAGCACTAGAAGGCTCTCATTCCCCAAAATTTGAAAAGTCCTTTCCTACCCACCTCACACAAGCCCCCGTCCAAGTTTCACCCCCCCGTTTCATGTGTAGTTGTTAATAAAAAATACGTTTCTGTTCATTACTGTTTCCATCATGTTCTTTAGAGGAGAGTCTGTCTGAAGGGGGGGAAGGTGGTTGGTAATTGGACAGGACAGTCACATTTAGCAGGGTACAGAGGCGGGGGCAGGTCCAGCAGCAGGGCACATACACAGTGCAGTTACTAGTTACCCTGGTCAGTCTGGGAGGTGGTTTTTATGTTCTGTGTGTGGGGGGGGTTGCTCTGTGACTTTGTGGCGGGGGAGGGCAGTTACAGATCTTATGCAGCGGTCCTTATCCTGGATCACAGAGCCACACAGCAGGGGATCTGTAACCCTCCTCCCCCTGCCAGAAAGTCACATAGCCGACACATACACGCTGTCCCGCCCAGGACGGCTGGCACAACCAGTCCACCACTGCGGAGCCTGTCATTCCTGGAGTTTAGAGGCATCATTTGCATCACTACACTACACCCGCCCCCCACCGCAGTCTGCGTCCCAGGTTTAAAACATTCCCGCGAAAACAGTAATAAAGACAACGGTGTTCATTAAGAAAATAGAACTGATTTTATTTTTTGGGAAGGGGGCGAAGGGGGTATGTAACTGGAGAGGATAGTCAACGGTAACTGGGTAAAGAAATGGGGGCAGGTTCAGCTTCTGTGTCCACAAACTTAAT
>NW_020715688.1:0-2345 GCF_002925995.2 Terrapene triunguis
GTTAATCCTTCCCCGGATTATGTACCTTTATAACACAATTTAAACCTGAACTCCTATATCCTTCAGAGTTTGGTTAATTAACTGAAAGTTTACACTCTTTTTCCTCTAGTGCCAGGCTTGCTAAAGCTGGCGGTGTGCACACCAGTTTTATAATAACTGTGGATTCTATGCTTGCTCCCCCTTTCGCATTCTCCACCAATAATGTTGTCCCACAAACTTACACAGGATCGTTTTAGGGGTCAAGACAAAGATGCCACATTTATTATTAAACTGTAACTATTAGCAAATACCTTAATGCTTATACACATACACTCACACACACACACCAAAATGTTCTGCAGCTGCTGGATAGTTACCAGTAGTTTGAGTTCGCAGCTTGGGATCGTAGCTCGTGGCAGCTAACTGGCCAGGAAAGCTGAGCACGAGGAGGAGCCGGGTCTCTGTCGGGCGCCCACCGATGCTCCTTGATGTTGATAGCAGAACGTTACCCAAAGTCTCTCATCTCACCCTTCCTTTTTTATAGGAGTTTAGTTTGGATTCAAAGTTCCTAGGTCTTGGTGTGTCACGCCACCTCTGGGTTTGGTGCTTGATCACCCGTCAATTGCAGGCGCGACTGTCAGCCTGGGACCTGGCTTTGATCTTCCTTCTGTTGTTTCTTTTTAGGGTGGATGCTTCTTGCTTGAGTTAGGGCTGTTGTCTAGTTCTTCAGCCGTTGGTATTTGAACTTTATCTCATCAGGACGGGCTGGTGCTGGAGGTTGATTCTATCACCCATGCATCCCTCATTCACACATCTCAACTAGACTAATAAAATTACAGTATGGCTTGCAAAAAATGGAGGCTGCAGCACAAGCCTTCTACAAAATGGAGTCAGCATTTTAAAATGGGTTTTGAGTTACAATATTGCACAGAAGTTACAATGTTACAATGTAGGCAAAATGGCAAGTGTAATGAAAGTTACAATGTAGGCAAAATGGCAAGTGTAATGAAATGGTGAACAGAAGTTACAATGGTACAGTGAATAACTAAAAACAATTTCATTCACATTGGTTCTACATTGTTTGTCCCCCTTTTGACCCTTCAATCCAGGGGCATTGAATGGGTCACACTTTATGCAATTGTTTTAAGGCTATATATTGGGAAACAATGTGAGCTTGTGGTTTTAGCTTAAAGTACAGCCTTTTCATCCAGCAGCACATACCACACATTATAATTAACCTTAAGCTTATCAGAATAAAGAAAACAACAATTGGATGTAACATAATTGTTAAAGTTGAAGACCAGGAGGGGGACCATCCCTTTAAGATATCATACCAATGGTGCGTCATGATTTGCTCTGCTTGTGCAGATACTCTTAATATTTCAGATCCCTGATGTAAAATAGCCAAACTGCGTGTTTGAACCTGGGTCCGTGTGGCTTCAGTCAGTTGGCCAATTTGTCTATTTTCCTGTATTAGTTTGTACAGATTTGTCCAATTGACTCCCAAAGTGAAGTTAAAGTTTAGAATATTACTGGTATCCAGCATGTTAGTTCCTTTATCCTCATGAGTTGGAAAGTAATAGGTTAGGGTGGGAGTTTTTAACATAGTTATATTACACATACACTGTTTTACGGGCGGTTCTGAGATGTATTTGTCTTGCCATACAAGCCTCTCTAATCCAATGGCACAGGCACAACTTTTTCTATCAAAATACACGTTTGTGGTACCGTTATTTAGTTCATCCCAGTAACAAGTTGCCAAGCTTTTATGTTGTAAGGAGCAGGGCTCTTCTAATTTTGGTAAGGTGGGACATACCCATTGTTGTGCAGTCCACCTGGAACACAAGCGATGGTCTATGATTTCCCCTTGTTCATTTAAATACATTCCCACCAATCGAGGAGCCCAAAGATGTCTGCCCTGAAGAACTGGGAGGGCTATGAAGGGCCACAGAGTAACTTCATATTTGTGTGGTTGGACCCGTATTACTTGTATAGTGATGTGCCCCCTGAGGGTTGATGTGTACACGTTTGATTCCAGGGCCTTGTACCATCCAGAAACATAAGGGAGGAAAAGGTTATTTTTATGTTTTGTCAGCAGAGGAGTTAAGACTGTCATATCTTTAGCTCGTACCCAGTCCATTTCCCTTTCTGTCAGCATAATAGCTAATATTTGTTGTTCAGAACACCACAATGCTAATGCTGTTTTGTTCGTTATGTCCCTCATGGTGGCATATTGAGCCCAGAACGCCTGGTTAACATGTTTCCAAGGCCTGGTCTACACTAGGCTTTTATGTCGAATTTAGCGCCGTTATATCGAATTAACCCTGCACCCGTCCACACCAGGAAGCCATTTAGTTCGACATAGA
>NW_020715689.1:0-6595 GCF_002925995.2 Terrapene triunguis
ACCCTCTGATGAACTAACCTTAGGGCTGTGGGAGCTGCGATTTGGGAGGATTTCCAGAGTTAGAGATGAGGACAAGGAAAAAAGGGAAGAATTAGGGAGAAGGTGGGGTGGAGAGAATAGGTGAGAGGGACAGAAAAAGCAAACAAGCAAGAAAGAAACAGATGAAGGCGTTAAGGTGAAGACTGAAAGAAGAAGTGTTCAAGGAGAGAAAGGACAAAGGGAGACACAGGACAGGAGTTATGGCAAAGAGAACAGAGCAGCCGGGAGGGGAATGAAGAGAGGATGAGGAGGGGAGGAGGGTGGAGAGAAAAGTGGAAGGAGAGGAGAGGGGGAGTAGCAAAAGGAAATAGCAGCCTCCTTATTGCTTCCTGAGGACATCCTGACACTGACATCTCTGGGCTCCACAAGCACCAGTACAAATAGTGAGGGAGAGGGCTGGCTTGCTCCCCCACAGCTGTCAGTGATGGGAAACATTCAAGCAGCATCAAGGAAGCGGCTCCTTCCCTTTCTCCTCCCTCCTTCCTTCTCCTTTCTCTCCTCCACCCTTCCCTCTGCCTCCCTTTGGGCTCTGTCCATGCAGCACCTTGGGGACCACCATCACTGCAGCATGTAGGGGTGAAGCAAAGCTCAGCTCGATCTTCCTCCTCCTCTTCCTTCTTGTTCCCTCTGGCTTCTAGCACTAAATTCTCCTGCACATTTGTGTGACCAAATGCCTGCTATAGAAGGTTTTGGATGTCTCCCACGCTGGTCAGATAAATGGGAGTGTGCTGTAACAAATTTGAGCTTGGGGGAGGGATAGCTCAGTGGCTTGAGCATTGGCCTGCTAAACCCAGGATTGTGAGCTCAATCCTTGAGGGGGACACTTAGGGATCTGGGGCAAAATCAGTACTTGGTCCTACTAGTGAAGGCAGTGGGCTGGACTTGATGACCTTTCAGGGTCCCTTCCAGTTCTATGAGATAGGTATATCTCCATATATTATTAATTACAAAACGCTTGTTTGAAAAATATAGTTTGCCTCACAATTGTAGTTCTCTGAAATCCTCCTTGTTTTTCAATGCAGCTGTATAGGTAGCCATCATTATTAAGAGATTACAGAAAACATACATTTCATTTGGATTAAAATAATATTTCTAGAGCTCATTAGACCTCCATGACCACTAAATATAGGGACTCTGTCTCCTCTCTATCTTTGTGTCTCTTCTGTCCGGTGACGCTAAGTTCCCAGCTGACCTTCAGCCATGAAGATCCTTTATCTGTTCTTTGCTGTTGTCTTTCTTGTGCTCCAGGGTGTTCCAGGTAAGATATAAATGAAAATGAGGGATGATACAGAGGGGTATCTGGGAGCTTGCACTGAGGTTATCTAACCATTTCTATTAGAAAAACATATCTGACTTTTTTCTTGTGAGTTATAGCACGTTTGCAGTTTGCAGAAGATAACATGAAATTTGGCAGATTGTTCAGAGATCAGGGATGTGTCTTTTCTGCCCCCAATAAAAATCATTGAGATTTGACTGAATTATGACCAGTGGAAAAAAATATTCCCATAGTGTTTTCCTCAGATCTTTCTGAGGCTTGCTGCTTACTGCTTCTACCTGCCCTGTGCATACTCTTCCTGAAACAGGCAATCACAGAATTGAACAACAAGATGGGATACAGACAAAATGAACTCATGCCAAGCCCATTCAATATGTCTTTAGTCTAGGAGAAGGTGAATAGAGCTGGGAGCTGGAAGACTAACTTACAATGTAACTTCTGCCGCTGGCTAGTGTTAGTAATTCTGTGCCTTTCACAGTCTGTATTATAAAGTCAGGCCTCATGTCCCACTAACAGGGTACACAGCTGGGAATAGAACCCAGGTCTATAAAATGACAGCCCCTCATCTCAGTGTCTTAGCCCCACTCTCTCTCAGAACCTACCACATATATGTGCTTAGCTTTGTTCCTAGAAATGATATAATCTGGGTGGGGCAGTGTTCTAAATATTCTACAAGTTTTGGCTGTGCACATTTTGGCTGTGTTTCCAAATTAATAGGTCCGTCGGGTATAACCAAAGAGTGGCAATTCGTCATCAAGAAACTATTCATGAGTGGGTCTTCAGAAAAAAAATCTCTGCACAGTATCACGGACAGACAGGTGTTCATACCAGAAGGGACTTTTTCAAGCCCTTCTCTTTCAAAAAGTTGTAGTCATCCAACCTGGTGCTGAGCCAATTCAACCCTACTTAGCCAAATTGCACTGATAATACAGCCTGGCACATCACTGTCAAAGCAGAGGGAATCAAACCCACAGCAGCACCCACTAAAGGAAGGTAGAGATTTGGGCAGGTACTTGCTTTCTATCACTTAAAAGCATGGGGGCAGCAAAGGATGTCCATGCTCAGGCTGTAGAGTTGAGAACTATACCTCTGAAAACCAGTGGCCCATTTAAAGAACTCACTCAATTCCTTTCTTAGAGTCAGCCACTGAGTTTGCACAGAACTACAACCATTTAAGTGGTACTAAAGCTGTGCTAAACTTTTGCACTGGAAGATAATTGGGCTGATTTGACCAGGTGTAAGTGAATGGGAAATGCCTGTCATCCTGAAATGACAGCCCTTATTTACCCTGCTTTCCAGAAGGATGATTATCACGCTTTTTCTTTCTGCAGAATTCTCCCAGGCACAGACTCTCAGCTGGCTGTGTAGACACCTTGGGGGAGTCTGTTACTTTCGGAGATGTCTCCCCTATAATTTGAGACCCATTGCAAGATGCTCTAATGAGGACGTTTGCTGTCGAAGGTAAATTCAGCATTCCACATGAGAGACATTGCAGTATGAACAGAAATATTTGTTCCTCTCCTTCTTACATCCAAGCTGTTGTTTAATGCTCTCGGAGGCTCCGCACACATGGCCCAGCCCAGAGGCAAAGGACACTTCAAGCCACATCTGTATTGCCTACATTCTAGGCCACCTAGGGGCTGGAATGGCCCCAACATGTATGAGAACCACTCTTCTGGCTGCTCTTACATACAACAGCCTTACCCAGGTTGCCTGTGGGATATTCCACAGCCTGGAGCAGCCCAGATTCTCTGCAATGCTCAGTTCTACAGGAATTCCCCCATAGACCTGGCAGCTTCCACCAACTTCTCCAGCACCATCCCAACTCCATGGCTTGCAACAGGGACATAATAGCCCTATTATGGCAGCTGTGAGCTCCTCATACTTTGGGAGAATCCCAAAAGCCCCGAGCCCCTTTATGGTTCTTGTACAGTCTCCATATGCTGCTGAAACTTCATATATGGGCAGTGGTTGGGGCCTGAATACCCATTGTCTACATAACTTTTATATTTTACACTAGGAAAATCAAGTAGGAAAAACAAAAATGTCAAGGAGTGAATGCAGAGGCTGAGTCTAATCTGTATCAATCTGCAGGGGTGTGAAGGAAACAATTAGAAATAAAACAGTATCTATACCAAATGGGAAACAGGGGAAATAGATAACAGTCAATCTAAATTAGAAGTGATGTTTAGCTACACCTCTACCTCGATAGAACGCTGTCCTCAGGAGCTAAAAAATTTACCGCGTTATAGGTGAAACCGCGTTGTATTGAACTTGCTTTGATCCACTGGAGTGTGAAGCTCCGCCCCGAGCACTGCTTTACCGCGTTATATCTGAATTCGTGTTATATCGGGTCACGTTATATCGAGGTAGAGGTGTATATGATATGAATCTATGGCTAGTAGGGCTAAGGATAAGAAGGCTTTAAAAAAAATGATCAGCAAGAAAAGGGGGCCCATTCGTAGATGGTGATAAAATAGTTAATAATGAGGCAGAAAACGCAGAAGTGTTCACTAAATATTTCTCTTCTGTATTTGGAAAGAAGCAGGATGGTGATTATTATCTATCCATTAGAAAATTAGGAGGCTGTTAAATAACATCTACTAGGGATAGACATTTTTAAATCGGCAGAGCTGGATAATTTCCATTATGGAATCCTCAAAGAACTGGCTGAGGGGAGCTTTGTTCCATTAATAATTGGTAACAAATTTTGGAATGTCAGGGAGATTCCAGAAGACTAGTAGAGTGTTAATGTTCTGCCAATAGGTAACAAGGGTAGGTGGGATGATTTGAGTAAAAATTATCCTGACATCAATTCCCAGCAAAATAATGGGGGAAATTACTCATTCAATAAAGAATTAAAGTTTAAGAATATCGTTAATGCCACTCAGCAGGGCTTTTAGAACATTACATCTTGATAAATAAACCTAATTTAATTTTAGAAGACATTACAAGTTTAGTTGAGAAAGGTAACTGTGTAGGTGTAACATTTGTTATTGCAAACAGTTTGACTTAGCACTGAACAAGTTTCTCAGTAAAAACCTAGCATCACAGAATCTCATTAAACACACATACAATATGAAAGGTTTCAGAGTGGTAGCTGTGTTAGTCTGTATCAGCAAAAACAACGAGGAGTACTTGTGGCACCTTAAAGACTAACAAATTTATTTGGGTATAAGCTTTCGTGGGCTAAAACCCACTTCTTCAGATGCATGGAGTGGAAAATACAGTAGGAAGATATATATACAGAGTACATGAAAAGATGGGGGTTACCTTACCAATTCTAACAAGACAATTCAATTAAAGTTGACTATTATCAGCACGAGGAAAAATCACTTTTGTAGTGGTAATCAGGGTGGCCCATTTTAAACAGTTGACAAGAAGGTGTGAGTAACAGTAGGGGGGGAAATAGTTTTTAGTTTGTGTAATGACCCATCCACTCCCAGTCTTTATTCAGGCCTAATTTGATGGTGTCCAGTTTGCAAATGAATTCCAGTTCTGCAGTTTCTGGAATTAATTTGCTGGTATGCAACTGCCACCCGAATAGTGTCAGCTTTCAGAGAGAATTGGAATTTCTCTTCATTTGTTAAAAGTAAGTGATTTATCATGTAAGTAATTATCTGTCATTTAAGCTTCAGCTGTGCTCAAGGTGTGTGTGGTAGAACAACTGTACTGGAGGGAGAGTCGTGCTTTTCTGCCGTATTGTTTTTATAGGCAGCCTGTTTAGATACATATGACTATTCCCCTTAAAACTCTGTATTAGAATGTTGCAGTAGGGAAAATGAATTCCAGGTGCCAGAGTTAACCAGCAACAGAGAGTCCTGTGGCACCTTTAAGACTAAGGTGCCCCAAGACTCTCTGTTGCTTTTTACAGATCCAGACTAACACGGCTACCCCTCTGAGAGTTAACCAGGAACCTCTTCACTCACCACAGGGTGACTGTGCAATTCCTCCTGTGCCTTTTGATTTGAAATCAAACATATTATTATTACTGTTTTGTGGGAAAACATCAACAAATGTGATTCTCTTTTCTATGTACAGTTGATACCGTGACTGATTGTCTAGGCAGGATCTCCGGGAATGTGGGAGACAGCCATTTGCTTTGAAAATCATCATATCCTGCTTCAATGGAATGCTGAAGTGCTATTTAGCTGGGCTGTAAAGAACCTGTGAGCTCAAGGGAGCCCTCGTATCATCCATATAAGATTTGTTACTCTCCTTTTAATAAAAGCAAGTTGGTTTGAGATAATCTTACTGAAGTGTGTATCTGTTGGTGGGAGTCAAGGGGGCTGTTTTTATCATTTGTCTCCATTACAAAGCCATTTAGTTTATTTTTTAGAATGAAAAATACAATACCCTAACAACATCCATATCATGTTATTTCCAAACCGGGGGTTTGTACACCAGGGTCTACGCATCTCTGTAGGTTTCAATGAGCTCCTGTGGGTAAATCTGTATTTCTTAGAATTGTTACAAATCCTTTCAGTTTGTTGCGTCAGAGGGCTGGGTTCAGTCACAGACTAACTCTACAACCAAGGTGCTTTATGGCACCTAGACCCCCTCCCCCTGCTCCAAAACCTCATCTTCCACATTGAGGAGAAAAAGGAAACCAGGCCAAACCGCATTCCGGTCTCATCCCTGATTCACTTCCCTGTTACACTGACTGCTGTAAATCAGGAGTAACTCCACCAAAGCCCTCATAGTTACACTAGCATAAAACTGGTGTAACTGACATCAGAATCAAGCTGCAGATGTGTTTCCCTTGCAAAAACCCTGGCTTGTAAGTCCTCCTGGGGTTTAAACAGAACACACATTCCATGAGGGCACCTTCAATTTCTTGCCTTATTGTAAGGGGACTGTTGCCCCCTTACTAACATTCAGTGGGGGTGTTTTGATTGGCTTGCTCCCAGTACTAAAAGGGGAAGGGTCGATGGCAAATCAGGAGCCTGAGACTGACAGTCCCCAGGAACAATGGGGAGAGGCCAATGCTCCAGATCAGCCTGATTGACAGGGCGGGCAGGCTAATCAGAGGGTCAGGAGGCCAGGGGGGTCCCGTCCTCCGTGTGAGCTGGAATTGCCTGGGTCAGACTGAGTGGGGCCGAGCTAAGGAGAAAGCAGGGGCCCAGGCTGAGCTGGAGAGCAGAACCGTGCCAGATCCAGAGGGGCCAGAGGCGCAGCCACAGAGCCAGAGCCGCAGTCCAGGGAGAGCAGATCCTGTGCTGGGAGCAGAGCCGCAGCCACAGAGCCAGAGACGCAGCCCAGGGAGAGCAGATCCTGTGC
>NW_020715690.1:0-1274 GCF_002925995.2 Terrapene triunguis
GGAGAGCAGATCCTGTGCTGGGAGCAGAGCTGCAGCCACAGAGCCAGGTGTGGTGAGCAAGTGGGGCCAGCCAAGGGGGGACCTTGGGCAAAGGGCCCAGCACAGAAAGACACCCCCAGACAAGGGCCCTTGCAGGCCTGACCAGGAGGGGGACCTTAACCTGACGGGGGGCTGACGCTGGGAAGAAGGGTCCCACCACTCAAAGCCCGGAGGTGTGTGGCCACCACCATTGCAAGTGTCCAACCCGCAGCATCCCTGCAGCACAGCCAGGGCCTGAGACGGAAATCTGGGACTAACAAGGAACAGACTGTGAAGTGCCTTGATGTCCAGAGACACTGTTTGTGATGTTCCCTGCCACAAAGCGGGATGATGTGTTTTCCTTTAACCTTTCCCATTTTTCCTTATTCTTTTCTTTAGATTAATTGTTAATTAAACAACTTGTATTTGTTTTAAATTGTATGGAATAATCAGTGGGTCAGAGAGGTGCCCAGTGCAGAGAGAGTACCCCGGAGTGGGGACACCCTAGCCCCTGTCCTAGGTGACCACAGCAGGGTTGGGGGTTGAGCCCCCCAGGAATCCTGGGCCCAGCCTTGTTGGGGTTACGAGGACTCTGCCAGACAGGAGAGTGGAAGGGGGAGCCCTCAAGGGCAGGGAGGCCTCTGGGTAAAGGGAGTGGGAGCGAGGACTCAGATCCTTTCGCTAGCCCACTTCACCGGGGTAGTGCAAAAGCCAGGAAAGTTCCCCACAATAGCAGGACCATTCCCCCGCTTACATTATGCTCCTGGTACAGCATAATGTAGTAACAGATAGTAGGGACTTTGCCTACTCCTTGGTCAGCATTTTATACTGCTTGCTTTCTTCTGTGAGCTAGCCAGCAGGTGAGCTAATTACCTCGTTAGCTCATGAGACTCCAAACAGGTGCAAATGATCCCCTCTAAACTTCCAAACCCAGACTTCCTCGCTCCCTCCTACTCTAACTACAGCCAGTTCCCCTGCACGTTCTAAGTGACCAGGGTGCGGGCTCCCAGACAGGGCCGGCTCCAGGCACCAGCCCACCAAGCTTGTGCTTGGGGCGGCACCTGGAGGGGGGCGGCGCGGCGCTCTGGCCGCCGGAGAGAGCGGGGCCACGGCCGGGCTCGCCGCCCTCCCCCCGGCGCTCTGGCCATCCTCCCCCCCGGCGCCCTCCCCCCGGCGCTCTGGCCGCCGGGGAGAGAACCGAGCCCCCGCCGGGGCTCGCCGCCCTCCTCCCAGGGCTCCGGCCGCCCTCCCCCCCC
>NW_020715690.1:1374-4248 GCF_002925995.2 Terrapene triunguis
CGGGGGGGGGGGGGGGGGGGCGGCAGCCGGAGGCTTTTTTGCCTGGGGCGGCAAAAAAGCCAGAGCCGGCCCTGCTCCCAGAAGAGCTCTATTCATAGCTGCTCATAACCCTCTCAGACAGGCAAATATAGTGCTGCCAAATCTCCTGATATTTGCTTGAGACACATGAGTTTGGCCAGGCATGGGGCCAGTCTGGCAATGACACAAGAAACTCCAACCCCCAAGCCAGTTTGAGCCCACTGACTAACTGCCTATGTCACATGACTGGGATTTGGGCAGTAAGGCTGGGAAGAAGCAGGAACTATCGCAGCCGTGGGCAAGTGCTTTGAGCATCCGCTGATCTGCTCCTGGGCTTAGGATCCGGTCGGCCGACTCTTCCCACGAGTCAGGTGGGGCAGCCAATACAGTGCCCACTACAGGTTGCCGGGAGACTGGCCTTGCTGCAGGCCCTGATTCCTGACAGCCTGCCCCACTTGCACTCCTCCTGGGGAAGAAGAAGCAATCTGAGCTGCAGCAGACAGAGATCTCTCCCTCTCCTGCAGCAATCTGAACCTGTTCTCGCAGGAGGGGTGGGAGGGAGAAAGGAGCTAATGAGCCCAGCAGCTGAGGGTGGCTCCCTCATTCCTTCTGTGAGCAGTGAGGATGGGACACTATCTCTACACCTGACCTTCCCCTTACTGCCCAAATCCAGGCTGGGAAAAGACAGAAGCGGGTGAGAGTCTACAGCAGGCATCTCCCCAGCATGAAATGGGGTGAGCGGTCCCTGCTTTAGTCTACCAAGGCCTGGGAGAGGGGGTCAAGATGCCCTGGGAGAGCAGACGTGAGACTGAACTAAGATGTGGCTGAATTAATGAGCAGGGGTTTAACTGATTGGGTGCGGCCTGTGGAGGGATAGAATTAACTGCCGGACAGGGGACAGTTAGCTGTGGGGGTGAGAGCTCCTGTAGCAGGGGCCAGCATCACCTTTCCCAATAAATCTGGGGCAAGATCGTGATTTTGTGGGGTCTCATTCACGATATTTTGATTTCATAAATGGGTAAAATACATGATTTTTGATCTCTTGAGGCTGGCATTACTGCAAATACTGTGGTTCTATCTGTCTTCAGCAAACTATTGAAAATAAGATAATTTTTTCTATTATTAAACTTTTTCCAAATCTTTTTTTTCTGAAGAGGTCTAAATCCTCCATGGGTTGCAGCAGAAATGTGATATTTGGTAGGAATGGAGATGCCTTTGCTGCCTCCATAGAAATCCATTCAGATATGGCTAAATCGTCAAAAAGCCCATTTTTCCAGTTGTTTACCTCAACAGAGCTTGATACAGGGTTATTGCTTTAAAAAAATACCACTCCAGGCATTCTCTCTGCACTGCACATGCTCTTGCTTCAGCCTGGCACAGGAAACTTTAAATACTTCAACTATGACAAAGTTCTAAGTAACAGAAAACAGGGACATATAAAAGAAAGTGTCGAGCATCCTCAGTCTTAGAAGTTGCTCCCTGTGCCACCTATAATCTAACTAATTTTAACAAAGGTAACAAAATATTTGGTTTCTATTAAAGAAGGTGATACATTTGAAGTGAAAATCTGAAAGGTGAATTCAGAGGATATGTAATAATGCATAAACAGCCATAAGGTCTAATTAACTGTAACATTATTATTATTATTAACAATTATTAGTAGTATTTATTAGTATGTTTAAACATATGATGCAATCCGACTATCTCACAAATAAAATGTACAGATTACACAACTACTGGTACAGAACCATGTAGAGCAGTCTGTCTTAATATTGATTTAATGGTTAACAACAATATTAGTAATAAATTAAGCAAATGCATCAAATGACTAATGCAGCATGATGAACTATGAAAAACATACAGAATCATCAAAGAATGTGAAAGGACTTTACATAAATGGACATTTCTGCTGGCAGCTCAAAGTGCTGACCGAGAAATTGCCAGTTGGAGATGGGCACAGAGTCGTGTTAAATTGGTCAAGAACCACACTGCAGGGAGGCCTATGGGAATCGGCCTGCAGAAGTAAGTTGCTGATCAGAGTTAAATCAGCAGCTGTTCGTTATATGTCCCAAGATATTTTACACAAACCAGTGTGGCCTAACAATGGCCTAACGTGTGTTACACAATCTGGGATGGCACAAGATGTTTTGCACAAAGACCATGAATATTCCTGAGAGAAAGAGTTGCAAGAATTCCAACTTCCAAATTGTGATAGGACAGTTCAGATTTTCCCCACAAGCAGGGTTCTTTCCGATTGGGCCACAGCAGCTTTGCCAAGAAGAAACCAAGCCTTCAGAAACTATATAAAATGGGCAGTTTGGGTAAAAACATCACTCCCAGAAGCTCATATTTCTGCGAGAGAGAGAAAGCAACTGGGACTGTCATCACCTGGCTACTGAGAGCACCTCCAATCTGGTAACCACTAATGTTGCATCCCTTATACTCACCCTACTAATTCTTCCTTTAAAGGTCTATCTAGGGAGATGGTTGTGAGACGCAGAAAGAGAAGAAGACAGCTCTGATAACCCTTTGAATATGTAAACTACCTGAATGAACTTTCTCGCTATGCCGAGAAACCACCCGGGGCGACAGTGGTGCAGAGCTGGAGAACACGCCTTCATGCCAGTTTTAATGGATAAGTACCAAATTCCATGCATTTTGTTTACTCCAATAAAAACTTGGTTATTTTAAAGCTACATGAGTTAAAACCACCATCAGGATGATTTCAGTTATCTGAATTCCCTTTATCCAGAAATCCTAGTTATCCGAATGCACAGTGGGTCCCCCTGTAGTGCTGTGTTAGTTTATCACCCTCTGATGAACTAACCTTAGGGCTGTGGGAGCTGCGATTTGGGA
>NW_020715691.1:0-3079 GCF_002925995.2 Terrapene triunguis
GTTGTCCTTTATCCAACAGAGACCTGTCCTAGATCTCACCCACAAACTTGGGAGAGAGCTGGGCACTTGACCGGATCCTACCCCTGCACGTGCCCTAGTACACGTTCTTCTCCTCTCCTGCCTTGGCTATTAGGCTATGGCTCTATGAACATGAAACAAACAGGAACTTCTCTATCTCTAAGCCAAACTGGTTTATCAAGTCTGACCCCTCAACATATTTCAGGGGGCGTATTTGCAGTACATGTATAGAACTCATTATTCCCCACTCAGACCTGGTCACGCGGATTCGGCGGCGTTTCTGCGGGTGATCTGACAGTCCCGTGCCTTCGACATACCTGCCGCTGAATTGCCACCTAAGACTGCCTGCGCTTGCTGCGCTGGTGCCTGGAGCCGCCCCTGCAGGGCAGGCAGCCCTATGAAGTGGTGCAGCAGCTGGCCTACTCCCACTGCATGTGCTCTAACCCAACCAATATCCGCCCACCTCCAGAGCTCTCTGCCATGGCTTCTAATCAGAAAGGCCCTGACTGGTTCCCCGGTACAAGCGAAGGGACCAGCCCCTTCACCAGAGTCTAACAGGTCCTTCTTTATTTGATAGAGTTACAGGGAAGGGTTGAGGGTTGTTCCTGGGCGGCTAGCGTGGCTGTTTTGGAGCTTTGATTTAGTGCCTTCTTTTAATGTTTTATCTAATCCAGAGTATCTGGAGAGACATTTCCCTCCGTGCTTTACATACAATTTTATTGTAAACCCTCAGTTGAAGAGTGTCATGTTCACAGTCATATTCAGGGAAGGGCAGAGGCTGGTGGCGGAGGAAGGTCTCCCAGCTTCAGAATGGCCAGGTTTGCTTTTCAAGTGAACGTATCAGTATTTACGACTGCATTGCCCCCTAGGCACGTGTGATAAATGAGGGCGGGGGTAGCTCCCTTTTATGGACACCCAGTCAGCCAGTTAGCTATAAAATCCCTGTTAGTAGCTGTTCTCTACGTGCTTTATCTGTAAAGGATTAAAAAGTCCATAGGTAAAAGGAAGAGAGTTAGCACCTGACCAAAAGAGCCCATGGGAAGGCTCTAGCCTTTTTAAAATTGGGAAAAAACTTTCCCTTTGTCTGTCTGTGTTTGTTCTCCCGGAAAGCAGGGACAGGGCTGGAACTAGGCTGTAAAAGCTTGTGCCAGGTATGAAAATCATCAGATCATACCTAGAAACTACTCTTTTGAAACCCCAGATATGTAAGTAGATCAGGAAATGTTTAGGAAGACGCGATTAGGTTTATCTCTTTTGTTTCTTTATGGCTTGTGGACTCCTCTGTGCTAACCCCAGGTGCTTTTGTTTTGCTTGTAACCCTTAAGCTGGACCTCAAGAAGCTATCTTGATGCTTAATCCTTGTAATTGTTTTTTTAAACCCTAGCAAAAAGCGTAAGTTCCAGATGTATTTTTCTTTCTTTGTGTTTTTAATAAAATTTACCTTTTTTTTAAGACCAGAATTGGATGTTTGTGTCCCTAAGAGGTTTGTGCGTATGTTGTTTAATTAGCTGGTGACAACAGCTGATTTCCTTTGTTTTTTTTTCTCAGCTCTTCCCTGGGGAGGGGGGGTGAAAGGGCCTGAGGGTACCCCACAGGAAGGAATTCCCAAGTGTGCCTTTCTGGACTCTCAGAAGGGGTTTTTTTTGCATTTGGGTGGTGGCAGCATCTACCCATCCAAGTTCAGAGAGAAGCTATAACCTTGGGAGTTTAATACAAGTCTAGCGTGGCCAGTATTAATTTTTAGAATCCTCGCGGGCCCCCACCTTCTGCACTTGAAGTGCCAGAGTGGGGAATCAGCCTTGAAATGATGGCAGAGCGGTGGGATCATTCTGAACCAGAAGCACAGATCTCAGGATTTTAAAAGGACACATTTTTTCTTTTGGCAGCCTGCAAAGCCAGGGAGCTGTTTTTTCTTTTCTTTTCTGCCTGAGGGGGAACAGGCACAAAAAGTGTTCAGCCTGCAAAGCCAGGGAGTCCAACATGCATTTTTTTTTCTAGCTTCGTGGCAACAAACTAGCCAGGCTAGAGTAGGGCAGCCCTGTGCATGAGGTTGAGGTCGGGTATCAAAACTCTAGAGCAACCGGTCTTCCCAAAGCAGCACGCCATGGAGAAGACAGACCCAGACCAAGCCCAGACATCCAGCTCCATGATTGAAATTCAGGGAGGGGATGAGGGAATGGAGAATCCCAACTGAGCTCCTTGTGCCGGGATGGAGGGATGCAATGAGGGGGGAGGGGCAATGGCAGAAACCCATCCCAAGGTGGCTCCTTGGGAGGAAGAGGAGCCAAAGGGGTCGGCAGAGAGCCCAGGGCTGGGAATACATGAACGGACCCCTCAGATCGCCTCCTGTTGCAGCAAGCAGGGGTCACCTCACCTACTGCCATGGATCCATACGATTGGTGCTACACTCTGGCTTTGGAACAGTCTCTCAGGAAGCCCTTTGATGTGCCAGACCCCCCTAGAGATCTCACTCTTCCTGCAGGGTAAGACACATGGCTTCACTGCCTCCTGTGACTGGACCTCTGGGCCTTCAGCACTCCTGCTTCACACCAGGAGCAGTGTTCAGCGAATCCAGCTGCGATAGACTCCTGATGGAGACTTGTTTACACTTCAGGGATTAAGGCACCTCACCAAGCATTTGCAGTGACATTCAGAGCATTGACTAATTAACCAAGCTGACGGCCTGTCCCAAATTGGGCGGGACAGTTCCGAAATGCAGAGTTCAAGTCCCGGTCCCGGGTTGAATGACTCCAGGACAGCATCTCCCTCTGGGTTATTTGTTGCTAGGTTTCAATGCCAAGGCAATTGGGTTTGCCAGCTTCAGTTCAGCAGGGGATCAGGGTGCAGGGTGCGGCAGGGGGCTTAGGGCACGGGGTTGGACTGCAAGAGGGGTGCAGGGTGCGGCAGGGGGCTCGGCAGGGGGTCAGGGTGTGGGGTGTGGCAGGGGGCTCAGGGCAGTGCGTTGGGGTGCAGGAGGGGTGTGGGGTGCGGCAGGGACTCAGGGCAGGGGGTCGGGTGCAGGAGGGGTGTGGGGTGTGGCAGGGACTCAGGGCAGGGGGTC